>NC_088865.1:24337689-24370193 GCF_032884065.1 Artemia franciscana | reverse complement strand
CGTGACTTTATGATTGCTGATTTTCCGTCATCTTTGGTAGACCTTCTATATAAAGGGCCGGTAATCACTGCCGGTAATCGCATTAGGTACTAAAAGTCGAGGATATTGCTGGGTTGTGAGTTCTTTATTTAACAATAAAATCCATAAACAAAAAAGTGCTTCAAGACAAACTCCCCTGTAAGGCTCCATGGCCGGGAAAAAACAGGGGAGGAAAAAATACCAACAAGAAAAAATATAAACAAAATCCAAAAAACAAAATTGAGTCGCCCACCTTAATAATCTCCAAAAAATGAAAAGCTAGGCAGGGGATAGCACATGATTTCACCAACTCAATTAAATATCCAACTCAATCCAGAGACATCAACTCCAAGGGAAACCGGAATATAAAATATAGAGACAAAAAAAAAACCCAGAAAAACCAAACAAACAAAATTATTTACTCGCTAGAAAATATCTAGCATAATTTTTGAACATACCAAACGAGTACAGCTTCGTACGAACTCTGGGAGCGTGTTCCAGATCCTATTGCAAGCTGTCAGAGGGTTGAAGTCAGACCTCACTGACGGTGTGTGAACACCGCACTTTGTCTAATATTCCTATGTCCATGCATAGTGAATCTTAATTCAATTCACCACAAGGTCTATGTATCATATGTTTTAGCACAATGTGATGTAAGCCCCTATCGACATATACATCAGGTATTTCACCGGGAATCATATCGTCCATTTCAATAGAAGTAATTTTATTAAATAGCCATATTATTTTATGCGCGTGTGGCAATCCTCGTTTTTGCCATTCCACTGAGTACAACCAGCACCACACTGCCCAAAACACTTTAAGTTTTACTATGAAATTGATCAACGATTTCAACTTTTGCCGGAAGTCACGGGCCGTAATGTCATGTCTATGAAAAAGCGATTGTCCAGGAAGTAAAAGTTGCTGCATCTCGTCCCAAGATGGATTACAAGTAAATATAATAAATAAATCTGGACAACCATAGAGACGAACACACGCAATGGCATATTGAGCATACTGAGAAATAACAATTTTATGTGTATCAGTAAGCATCAAATCAAATGCTGTTTTGAACAGACGCACTAAATTATTATTAATGTGGAAAAGATAATGCAACTGGAATACGATAGTCCTTTCAACGAGGGGGAAATTACTGACATAGTCCCGATTTAAACATCTCAACTCAAGCAAAACATAATATTTGAAGCAAAATACAATTTTTTGAAAAAAATTGCATCTTTAGTGGATCAGATCAGACAAATTCAAATAGCCATGGGAAAACATATTTGATATACAGATTCTGGGTCTTCAAAAATGGTAATCCGGAATCCGGCTGAAATATATGTCCGGCTAAAAAACGATTGTCATATACGGTTTCAGCACGCCCTCTTACCCCAAAATCGAAAATCTTATCAACTTCAAATAAAACTTTTACTTTTAACTAACTTTCCGGTTTTGGCCGGATTACGGGTGAACAACTTATCCGGCGAGAAAATGGTTTTCATTGCCGTTTTCAGCATGTTTTCTTACCCCATAGTCGACTATCTCATCAGCTGTTTAAAAACATTATGTCTGTCCCTTAATTAAAATCCCCACCCCAAAGTGTAGGGCTACAGAGACCATCTACGAACTCGACCTTTTCCTTGACCCAAAGGTTCCTACCATCGAGTTCCATCAAAATATCTCATTCCCTTCGACAGTTATCGTGCTTAGGCTACAGGTACAGACGGACAGACGGACAACTTTTTCAATGTCATAGGTATCCCTCCACTTACGTTTTGGCTCCCGACAAGCAAAACAAAAGAAGTCCAAAACGGATGATAGTTGAAAAGGCATCCAAAATGAAAAAGACCAAAGGTTTCTATGGAATCCCAGAATTTAATCTGTGATCCAAACAATTGGCTCTTGTAGGTATCCGTTATTCACTGGACTCCTTAAAGTTGAACTGAAAAGCAAAATTTGTATGTGTATTTTAAGTGAATACAATGCAATATCGGATTGTGTTAAGAGGAGTTTTTGGCATTTTTACTGTTTTCTCTAGCATGATGTTCAGAATATTTAAGGCCATGCTCACAGCGCTAAGTTCTACTGTGACGTGGAAACTTTGAACCTCAATACAAACTCGGCTTTTCAGTGGCCCAGCCAAATGAGCTTGGTTAACACTGCTCAGTTCGTGAACGCCTATTTGTCGTAAATCGTTTTCGTCAAGCATGCAACACAGCTACTAGCTGTAGAGGTACCCCAAATCTGACAGGGAGTATCACTGTATGGAATTCTATTAATCGCGAATATATTCAAGTAATGCATACAACGGATATTTCGGCCCTTCTTGGCAAGGGGCCTCATCAGGCTGTCAAACTTCATGATCAGCCTTAGGGAAGAATACTTTCTCTGAATACGATCGTAATTGACAAATCAGTCATAGCAACGAAAAATGGGCCCAAGTCATAGCAACGAAGTAACGCATTTTCATTTGGTCTTTCAGCCTTTTTCGGTATATTCAGATTTAGAAACAGAATTTTTCATTGAGGGGTTTTTGTTGTTGTGTGTGTTATTTTGTACTCTCTCTATTTTTTTCCTTTGATTACTCCACTATCTTAAACCTATAGAGTGGGTCATAAATATTATTATTATACGACAATAGTTGCGTTTTTGCAGATACCATGGTATTCGATATACGGTCTAAAGTCGTTTCTGCAGCTACCGTGGTATCCGTTACCACAGTCAAAAGACGTTTTTGCGGTTCTCGTGGTATCTGGCAAGCTACCGCGGTAACTGATATTCAGTTATCACGGTCCGACCGTGGTATCTGCTCGTGGTATATGAAAAGTCATCCAATTTTCCTCAAATTTTGTAAAATTGGTGAGAAAGAAGTTCAGCACTTAGTTTTGTAATTGGATATCAATTTTTCTTTTGGGATGACTTTTGAAAAGTGCAATTTCGGCAATATAATAGTCGTTTTTGCAGTGGACCGTATATCAGATATCACGGTAACTGCAAAACCACTAACTGCAGATCCGCAGTTACCGTGGTAACAGGGGTATCAGCAAAAACGCAACATATGTGTGTTTACGTCATATCTACTGTGATTCGACGTCATATCTGCTTTGACGAAACTGATCAAAACTTCCTGCCTTACTTCTGCCAAATTTCCGACTTCAGCCGGATTCCCGGCGAAGGATTTATCCGGAAAGAACAAAGGGTTCTCAGCAGGCTGGCGCTGGAAGAAATTAAACTAATGCAGGTTCGTTTCTTTCACCAGCAAGTCAATCCATGAAAGAAAGGACATAATAGCTAAATATTTCTCTTGTTTATAGACCAAACGTGTTACAACATAATGGCAGAAGTGATAGATATCGATCAGGAATATGAGGACGGTGATAAAGACTCAGACGATAGTGAACCCTCCAACAAAAATCGAGGATCACAAAGAAAAGGGCAGACCAAAGACTGAGTGGGAAAGAAAATCTGACTTTAATGTATGGTTACGAAAAGGAAAGGTGCAGACCGGTCAAAACAGTGGCTATTTATCTCACTGTCTTTACTGCAAAAAGGATTTCGTTTGTAAAAAAGGGAAACACGACGCAAAAAGGCAAAAACAGACCAAAGCTCACGAAGAAAATAAAAAAGCGTGGATAACTTCGTCTTCAAAGACCATGCCATTGAGTCTTCATTTTTCTGGTGATTCAAATATCGAAAGAGTGGCCACCGTTGAAGCGAAGCTAGTGACATTTCTCGTTGAGCACGATCTACCCTATTCGCTTTCTGAAGACTTGCTGAAACTTGTGAAAAGTATGCCAGGCCCAGATCTTCTAAGCCAGGCCACTGTTGGTAGAACTAAAGCAACTAATATTGCTCGACAAGCGTTGGCCCTCATTTTCATGAAAAGCTTCTTGAAAGCCTGAAAACGAATCTTTTCTCCGTAGTAATTGAAGAGACCTCAGATTCCTCTGTAGCCAAACAACTTGCTGTTTGTGTCAGCTTTTGTGACAAAGCAATGAATGTGCAGGTAGATTGTCTCGCTCTTGTCGATTGCAGCGACAGATCAGTGTCTGGTCTATTCAACCAACTAGTGAAGGTGATGGATGATGTCAAGAAGGCGGGTGCTCCTCTATAAAACTGGGTCGGATTCTGCTCTGACACAACGAATGCTATGATGGGGATAAACCACTCAGTCAAAATACTTGTTGAAGGGAAATATCCCTGGGTTACAGTTGTGAAATGTAGCTGCCATCTGTGTGCCCTAGTTGCAAGTTATGCTTGCTAAAAACTGTCCAAGAGCCTCGAAGATCTATGTCGGACTGTGTGAAATCACTTCAGGCACAGTGCAAAACGCCAAGATGCATATAGGAATGAATTTCAAGTCTTTACTCAAGTGGAACAGCACAGATTCCTTGCTTTGGCTCCAACACGCTGGTTGTCGTTTCGAAACTGTGCACGCCGTATTCTCGAACAGTGGGATACTCCTACGTTGTACTGGGACTCGTTGGTACTTGATGATCCCTCGCATGCTAATGATCATGTAAGAATGACATTAAACAACCCATACTCGAGGGTTATGATGTTTTTTGTCGAGTACGTGTTGGGAGAGCTGAATGAGTTCAACATCATCTTCCAGTCTGAAAAACCCCTATTTCACCTCATGAAAACCCAGGTAGAAAAACTTATTCAGACATTAGCCGTGAACTTTATGAAGCCTTCATATGTTAGAACAGTCAACCCTTTTGACATCAATCTGCATGACGAAGTGAACTATCTTCCCGACGAAAATGTCTATATCGGCTACAAAGGGTACGATTTCCTTGTGAGGCTCGAAACGAGAGAAGTTACCAGTGGCCGTTTTGTAGTGGAAAGTCTCCGAATTCGTCGCTCCGCGAGGGATTTCTACGTCAAAGCTGCTCAATAAATTCTTGACCGTTTTCCATTCTCTGAAAAGATTTAAGACCTGGTACACTTGCTTACCCCAAGCTTTAGTTATGAACTGAAAGTTCCCAGTCTTCGTCAGTTCTTCGACTACTACGATTCTGCGCTTTGGAATAAAGCAAAGTTAGAGCAGGAATGGCGGTCTATACCGAGTGTAGCTCTACCTAGTACTGTCGATCTCCCTGACGTGGATGACATGGACGTTTTCGTTTACTGGCGCCACATCTTGCAAACGAAGTCACCAAATGGTAGTCGGATGTTCCCAAATGTCGGAAAATGGTTCAGTACTTTTTCTCACTCCCTTTCTCAAACGTTATTGCCGATCATCTCTTCAGTTTGCTCAAGGAAGTGAAAACTGATAAGCGAAACCGACTGAGTGCAGTGACTCTTTCAGCAACTCTGAAAACCAAGATTGGCCTTAAACGCAATTCTAAAGGAGGGCTTGACTCGGGCAAGTCAGTGCTAGAGCTAGAACCCGGACTAGTCAAGCGTATACTCAAAGTGAAGGCTAGTGCCTCTTCTCGTGACTGTAAAGTTTTGAACCAAAGTACTGTGTATGGTATGGCCAAAGAAATTGTTTGTGACACACGTGAACAGTCCGATTAATCTTGTCTGTTTGTCTTGTATTATTTATCTGAAATTAATCTTGTCTGTTTGTCTTGTGTTATTTATCTGAATGTTCCTTCTTGAAGCTTTTGATATCGATTTTCATTATACATTAATCGAAAAAGGTTGAGATACGAGAATCTAGTTACCCATCAATTATTCTATTGGATAGGCTTGAAGGCCCAAGTGAAAATCGCTTTCAATTTCTTCACTATTCACTTCACATTTATAGGGTTTTCCCACCGTGGACTTTCCCTGCTGTGGTACCTTTGCACTTTTACTTCTGTTGCGTGCTTGACGAAAACGATGAACGACAAATGTGTGTTCACGGCCTGAGCTGACCATGGCCATATTTGACCGCTGAAAAGAAGGATAGACAGCATGTGTTTTCTCAAATTTATGACAGATCTTTACCACACTTCACTTGACACTGAATCAACATTCATATTAAAGCGAGATTTTTCACCCATTCTCTCTCAAAAATACAAACACAGCTTTTCCGAGAATTTTGGGCATGCCGCGGTTTTTACCGCATTTTGGTTCAAGGATGCCACGGAAATGCCACTTTTTGACGAGGCCGGTGCCGCGGAGCGGTGCCGGTCGAGTGGCAACACTGTGTCAAACTGTCAAACGGTAATCTGGATTGCCGTGTACTTCCAGATTCGGATCCTTTAGTTTTCGGATATGACAGAAGCAAGATCTCTTATGTATATTTGGTATTTTCAATAAAAGGCCCAGTCTATAAGAAAATTCAAGAAAATACTTACATGTGAGCATTCGTTCTTTGGCTTGGGTAATATTAGATCTTTTTAAACTCAAATCTGGCTGTTAAGTTTATATTATTTACGATTTTTAATTAATACAAAATATCACCTTTGCAAATAGTTTGCTGACCTTTCTTGAAAATCAAATACCGTACTTTCTCACTGTTTACAGTGTCAAACTTTTGATGGAGCTTTAGTCGTCTCTAGAGGTTTTATCCCATTCCTATATGCGCAACTTTACAACAATCAAAGGCCACTACCAGCAACGACAGGTCTTTCTCAATCAGAAATAATAATAAAAATAAAACATTTGATTACTTTTCACTTTCTCCTAAATCATAATATTTAAACTGCATTTACTATTGACTACATTTTACTCTTTACTAGGTTATCAACACCATATAACCTATATAAGTATAAACTTTTTTAATGAGTTGCATAAGGATTTACTGTAGCCTATTTCAAAACTCAACAGGGCCGAAACTAAAGGGATTACACTATAGATTGCTCGGTGCATGCCTTGGAAAGCAAGGATGGATGACCAAGAGGCAAGATCAGGTGTTGAGGGAGGAGGAATGAGAACAGGACTAGAGACGCAAAAGGGAAGACACATAGGAATGATGTACCTAAGCCCTTGGCAGATTTTCATATTAAGGGGTTAAATCTCTTCCAGGAAGGAGGAGGATGGGTCCAACTTAGCAAAGGTAGTTTTGCCAATACACATTGTAAAAATAAATATTGCAAAAAACTTCACCCCAGCAAAGGGTAAAAGCTAAGGACTAAAACCTTAGGCTGCTTACCCTCGCATGACACGGGTAGAACCAGAGGTAGAGAAGTGAAACCAACTACCGGCTTGAAGGAATACGAAGCTGGCTTAGAGGCAGAGAAGGCAGGGCCAGATACACATTTCTGTGATACACTATTATTACCTGATAAACACTATGCATCTCCTTGATACGACGATTATTCTACCTTTAGAACGTTCAACTTATATCAAGGAGGGGCCGGCGAGGAATTCAAGCTAATTCTGGTTTCTATTATGTAGTGATAAAGCATATGTTATACACCGTCGACATATTTAATTTTGATGACAAAGTCCATTGTCTATCTAATACTTCCATGATTTAAAGGCCATGGAGCCTCTGTGGGGATTATTGCAAAATTATGTGTTTCTTGATTATATTTTTTTTTCCAATAGAAAAGTATATCTTACATTGTCAACATGATATTAAACTAGGCAGCAAATTATAAGTTCCTGACAGATAGCGTTTGAAAAGCCCTCTTTTAAATTTATTTTTACAGTGGAAATATATCAATTTTGAGTCCAATAGCCAATTTTGGATTTTTAAAGGGGGGGGGGACACTTGTATGCAGGTATGGTTTATAAAACAATTAAACCTTCTTGTCTCTTGATAATGGCTCTGTTTACAATGTCTTAGCATTTAATTATTCTTCGCCAATTCATCATCCTTCATCTGAAGTACTTGGCCTAGCCATTTCAAACTTTCTTCCATTATAGCCCTAAAAAAGGGATTGATCCCCATTTTTGTAAGGCCTACAGTTGGCAATGCAGTCAGTCCGTCAGCTGGGTACCCACAACAATCCGTATACAATTTCTTAAGAAGACATCTGGCAAATCTTCTCTCACTTTTCGGTACACCCATGCTTAAGACCCATATTTGACCATTGTCATCGCTGCGGTTTCTGATATTCTCATCTTACTTTGTAGACTTATCTTCCAATTCTTACAATTTTTTTTAACAGTGGAAAAACACCCCAAACCTTGGCTCTACTACTTTTAACATCTTCACTGCTCCCACCGCCTTTACTAACAATACTACCAAGATAAGCGAAGTTAACCATCTGATCATTCTTTTCGTTACTCAACATCACCTTTTCGTCTTCACTTATTCCTAGCCGTAGTGACTAAGGCTTCTTAAAAACAAATTTCTATGTGTAATTGACAGTGCAAATTGATAGTGCGCGCTGCCTGAATAAAGAGCCATGTAGGCAAAATGTATTATTTATGTTTCTTTTTGGTTTTCTTGTTGAGACCAGGGCACTACGTATACAACAAGTTGTCATAAAAACTTTAAAGGGCTCACTCGATAAGAAATTGAAAGTGCTAGTGCCGTTTTTCATAGTCGAAAGCGATTGGAGGGCAACTAGCCCGCTCCCATGCCCACCATTTCGACAAACACATTCAATCAAAATTTTGAAATAGCCATTTTATTCAACTTACTTGAAAGATTCGGAAGTTATTTCTTTGAAGAAGATGACAACTGCCTATCCACAGAGCCCTTGGGGCAAGAGTTCTAATTTATACCTTGGGGTATTTAAGATTTTTATAGAAGAGGTGATAATATAAACTTGGGAGGGGCCTCATTGGATTGTTAATAAGAAGTTTTAGTGCCCTTTCTGAAAGCCGGAGTAACTGGAGGGTGGATACCCACCCCCTCATATACACCACATTGTCCTGAAATACACCAGATAGAAATCTTTAGTGGGTCATTTGTTGTAGCAGAAGCTTCGAATAAAATTTATTCGATTGAAAATATATATATATATATATATATATATATATATATATATATATATATATATTCGTATATAACCTGTGTAAAATACAGAATAAGTACTTGAAGTACTACTTAAGTAAAATTTTGCTTGATACTTAAGTAAGAATTTGGAAAGTACTTATTACTTGACACTTAAGTAAAAAAAAACATGTTTGTCGACTATCGACTGACGTCATGTTTGTCGACTGACGTCATTATAAGGATTGAGTTTTATGCCGTCATGAAGTTGTTTGTCGACTGACGTCATGTTTGTCGACTGTATATGGCGTCATTATAAGTATATAAGAAGGCCTTTCAAAGAGAAATTTTTAATGTAGATCTTAAATTGACAGAAGAAACAGCAAAGGAAGCTGTTCAAAGAGTTAATTCAAAGAGAAATTTTAGTATAAATCCTACAATGGCAGAAGAAACAGTCGAGGAAGCTGCTCAAAGAGTTAATGCCAAAAGGCTTGCGCTAATATAGAAAATAAGAAAGCGTAACGAGGAATCACAACAACAGCGTGAAAACAGGCTTGCGTCTCAAAGAGAAATTACCAAAAGAAAGCGTGCCGAGGAAGCTGCTCAAAGAGTTAATTCAAAGAAAAATTTTAGTATAAATCCTACAATGGCAGAAGAAACTTTCAGGTACAGCCCTGTCGATGATTATAGCTTGAGTAGATGTGTTCAAATAGGGACTATGTTTAAAAGGGAAGCTGTTCAAAGAGTTAATGCCAAAAGGCTTGCGGCTAATAGAGAAAGTAAGAAAAGAAAGCGTGCCGAGGAATCACAACAACAGCGTGAAAATAGGCTTGCGTCTCAAAGAGAAATTACCAAAAGAAAGCGTGCCGAAGAAGCTGCTCAAAGAGTTAATTCAAAGAAAAATTTTAGTATAAATCCTACAATGGCAGAAGAAACAGCCGAGGAAGCTACTCAAAGAGTAAATGCCAAAAGGCTTGCAGCTGATACAGAAAGTATGAAAAGAAAGCGTGCCGAGGAATCACAACAGCAGCGTGAAAACAGGCTTGCGTCTCAAAGAGAAATCACCAAAAGAAAGCGTGCCGAGGGAATCACAAGAGGAACCTGAAAATATTTCGACTGGCATTCAGGTACAGCCCAGTTGATGATTATAGCTTGAGTAGATGTGCTCAAATCGGGACTATATCTAAAATTTGTCCCTATTGCAAGGCCTTGAAATTTAAAGGTGAAACAATGGGAATGTGTTGCGCCTCAGGATAAGTTAAACTTCCTCAACTGGCTGCACCACTAGAGCTATTGAAGACTTTGCTTACTGGAACTACGTCAGAATCTAAGCGTTTTTTGATAAACATCAGAAAATATAAATCATGTTTCCAAATGACGTCGTTTGGAGCCCAAATCGAAAATCAAGATCAATTTATGACTGCTTTCAAAGTAAAAGGGCAAATTTATCATACAGCAGGGTCCCTTCTACCATTCTCAGGCGAGAATCATAAATTTTTACAACTATACTTCATCAGTGATAGAAATTCTGAATTGAATGCACGCTGTGAAATTTCTCCCGACGTTGAAAGGACTATTGTTTCCCAATTGCAACATATTTTCCACGAAAATAATAATTTAGTGCGTCTGTTCAAAACAGCAATCGATTTGATGCCTACTGATACGCTAAAATTGTTATTTCCGCTGACAAAACGCCTGCTGCCCAACATGTGCGTAGATGCAATGCTCCAACTATCGATGAAGTGGCAATCGTAATGGTCGGTGATCAGTTTATGCCTCGAGATATTATTCTTCATAAGCGAAAGGCTCAATTGGTAAGAATTGCTGAAACTCATCGATGCTACGATGCCCTACAATATCCTATCATTTTTGGGATGGAGCCGACGGCTATCACTTTAATAATAAATTGCAAGATTAATCCACTAACAAACAAACGGATGAGAAATGTAGCGCAATGAATTATTATTCCTATAGACTAATGATTCGTCAGGATGAAGACAATTGTATTTTAAAATGCCGTCAATTGTTTCACCAATACATGGTTGATATATATGCAAAAATTGAATCAGAACGTTTGCTATTTATCCATCTGAATCAGACCAAGCTCCGCTCTGAACAATAAATTCATTTGCGAGATGCAGTTGTAAATGACAGCAATACCACAAACGTTGGAAGATTAATGATTTTACCTTCGTCACATGCTGACAGTCCCGGTCATATGCATGAATATGCTCAAGATGCTATTGCGTATGTTCGTCTCTATGGTCGTCTAGATTTATTTATTACATTTACATGTAATAAATATTGGGACGAGATACGGCAGCTTTTGCTTCAAGGACAATCGGCGGTTCATAGACATGACATTACGGTCCGTGTCTTCCGGCAAAAGTTGAAATCACTGATAAACTACATAGTAAAACTTAAAGTGTTTGGGTCAGTGCGATGCTAGATGTACTCAGTGGAATGGCAAAAACGAGGATTGCCACAGGCACAGATTTTAATCTGGCTACATGATAAAATTACTTCTAATGAAATTGACGATATGATTTTCAGCTGAAATTCCTGATGAAAATGTCGATAAGGGCTGATATGATATTGTTGTAAAAAATATGATACATGGACTTTGCGGTGCACTGAACGAAAAATCATCATGCTTGGCCAAAGGAAGGTGCACAAAGCAATATCCTCGACTTTTAGTACCCAACACAACTAATGGCAATAATGGTTACCCACAATATAGAAGAAGATCTACTGAAGATTGCGGTAAAACAGTAATAATAAAAAAGCATAACGGTACCACCATCGAAGTAGATAATCAGTGGGTTGTTCCATTTTCACCTTTATTGTCAAAAACATTTAATGCACACATAAATGTTGAATACTGTAACTCCGTAAAGACAATCAAATACATATGTAAATACTTCACCAAAGGCATTGACATAGCAATTTTCGGCTTGCAGTCCGAAGTCAGTGATATCGATGAAATCGTACAATATCAGGCTGGAAGATACATTAGCAGTAATGAAGCTGTTTGGCGAATTCTTTCATTTCCGATACATGAACGAAGTCCAGCTGTTGTTCACTTAGCGGTATATTTACAGAATGGACAACGTGTTTATTTTTCGGAATCCATTGTGCGACAAATAGCCTTGAATCCACCGGATGCAAAGTTAACTGCTTTCTTTTCGTTATGTCAAAATGATTCCTTTGCAAAAAAACTGCTGTATACTGAAGTTCCTTCGTATTACACGTGGAATGCTAAAAATGAAATATTTGAACGTCGAAAATAGGAATGCTAAAACTAGGCGAAAACTAGGAATGCATCGAACTCAGTCGATGGCCAACCTACCATCTTCAAAGATACCACGATAGGAAGACTCTACACCATTCACCCCAATCAACATGAATGATTATTTCTCCACCTGCTTTTGGTGAATGTACCCAGTCCAGCGTCCTTTGAGTATTTGAGAACTGTAAACGGTATTATACATGACACTTACCGTAGTGCTTGCCAAGCTCTAGATTTATTGGAGAATGACCAACACTGCGATAACTGCATCAATGACACGTGCGAAACGTCAACTCCTAGTCAAATTCGTGCATTGTTTGGAATCATACTAACAACGTGTTCTCCTTCAGCTCCTACAGAGTTATGGGAAAAATATAAATCGAAATTGGCCGAGGATTTACTCCATCAAAAACGGCTAGAGACGTGCGGGGTTTAGGGGGGGGGGTGCGAAGTGCTCACACCAACTAGGTATATATATATATATATATATATATATATATATATATATATATATATATATATATATATATATATATATATATATATATATATATATATATATATATATATATATATATATATGTGCAAATAGACAAATTTTGTTTTCAAATATTAATTAATTGTCAGATTGTTTATGATTGGGTCTTTAATTAAAAGACTGCTTACCACTGTGTTAGGAGAATATTATGATCTTGAGTGCCTCTTCTTTTCTGAATAAGACGGCATATGGTTTCACTCTCCTTTCTGGTTTCCAAGATTCTGTAACAGGGAACGTGTCCTATTTCATGGAGGTTGATGACTCCTGTAAGTATTGGGCTGTACCTGTTCCAGCGATGATATAATTAAGAAAACGATTTAGTATATTGACCAGTGAAGTCATTTTTCGTTACTTCTGTAAAATCTTTGAATTTTGAAGACCAGCATTGATCTTAAAAAGCAAATTTAAAGTTTTTTTTTTGAAGTCTGTAATTCTTAAAAAGATGTAAAAAGTTTACAAAACAGTGAGGAAGAAAAGCATTCTAATACAAATAAACTACTTTCAAGATCAATAAATTTATTCAGCCAAATTTACAACAAAAATACTTCAACATAGACTATCCTGTATGGCTCTATGGCCAGGAAAAAACAGGGGAGAAACAAATATAAAACAAATAAAAAAAAACAACAGTATCTTCAATATAATGCATTTCCTCTTTTCAATGACTCAACACACACAACAAACAAAGAAGAAAATAACAATAATTAGAACATCCAAACATTAAGAAATTTTGAGAAAACATCCAATAATATAATTGATATAGTTGAGAAACCATCCAATAAATATAGGAATATCCAATTTAATGAATAAATTTTCAAAATTGATTAGCAAAATATTTGTTATTTACCCAAATGAGCACATTGAAATTCTGTTCAAGCTTAGAACTTTACATTCAGCTTAGGCTCTTAGGCCTGATCATAAAAAGTTCAGTAAATATTTTTGGAAACTCCTTCGCAGCATATAAGATCAAATGGTTTATTAGAATGAAGGTTGCAATGTATAAATGTATTCTGTTGTAAGTATAAAAAGCCTACAGGTCGTCAGAAATTTGAAAACATTTGAAAAGTAGTCAAATTTCTCTTCTGTCTTTTATTTTCAACTTCTGTAGTCGAAAAACAAGACTGAAAAGTGCAATCAACTGGCCAGTGTCATACTTTGCGCCACACTTCGGTCAAAATGTGGACTAAACCGAAAGGGCAGCTAAAACACGTGGTCGTTAACGACTCACTTAAAAGGCGTTTGAATTGGGTTGAATCTCACACAACAACTTCAGTATACTTCAATATGGACATACTTTCGTTAAAAATGTCACATTTTTGAATGCTCATGGAATACATTCATTGACTAGAAAGCTGGCAACCCTGACAACACATTATAAATTGGTGGAAAATTAAGCTTTCTCGGGCTACAGTTGACAATCTTACTAGTATTTGATATGCACATTGGAAAAGACGAAGGTGTCAACTTCAATGAATTCAGTATTTCAAAAGATAATTATTTTTATTTATGCCTAATTGATGACAAAAAATTTAGGTTTGTACATATTAGCTTTTTTTTTACTAAAATTAAACCACAATTGATGGTTTCAAATATTCTATTTAAAATTATTTTACTATTTAAGACATTTGTGTCGTTTTCTTGTACTTTGTACAATGTTTTTCAGTTAATGAATAAAAATTTAAAGTAAAAACTATCATAGTAAGAGTGCTTTTCCCAATTTAGTGTTTTAAACTTTTGGCAAATGGAAGGTTTTCAACTGCATCTCTTAGGAAAGCCAATGCGATTGAGATAACAGCCAATATTAAACATTTTCTTTATGAATTACGAATTTCAGGAGGTGTCAGAGTAATTTGAATCGTTTTAAAATCCACCTAGCCTAAAAAACTCATATTTTTTTTTATCATTGGACTGGAAAATTAGTTAGCTGCTGTCTTTTCTGTTAGGGACAAAAGTGTTCCTAAACTATGGTAATGCCCCTAATAATTAATTAATATTAATTTAGATGGCGTGCAAGCAGTGCTGTCACTTACTTTAAGTACGTTTACTACTTAAATACTACTTACAATAAGTAAAATTTTCCATTGCTTGTACTTGTACTTAAGTAAGAAGTCTAGGGTGTACTTATTACTTGATACTTAATTAAGATTATGAAATACTTATTACTTAAGATACTGATAATGTACTTGGTTTTCAAATACTTTACTTTTGACACAAATTTTTTTTTGTGCGTGTGCTGTACAAGAAAACATCGCCTTTGGATTTAGAGAATCTCAGATATAGCACCATGTTCTATTTTTGGATGTGAAATAAGGTATTTGCTTATGACGAAAAAAAATTATAGTATGATTATCACTTGGTTTAATTTTGTTTAAAAGTTATATAATAAGAAAACTGAAATTATTTCACAGTTCACTGGTCGGCAGTGAGCTAGCAACCCTTGTTTTGTGCTAAATGGTATATACTTTAGTCCATTTAGGCTTATGTTTCTGACTTTAGTGTTTAAGTTTTGTCATCTTGTCAACTTAACCAGATGTTTACCATTTTGTCATCTTCAGGACCATGGTATTAGTAAAACTCCTGAAGCAATGAATCTTTACCCATCTAAATGTTGCGTGCAATAAATAAGTCTGGAGAATTCTAGCTGGATCCAATGCATTGGTATTTTGTCAAATTCAGGTAGTCAAACGAATCTGACTTCAGATTTGTCTCTCCATTCTTGAGTTATAGGCCCTACTAAATTAAAGTAAAACTCAACTTTCTTTAAAACTTGAAACCCCTCCCCCTTACCCTATTTGAGATAAGGTTTGTGGTACCAGAACTTGATATGAGCCCTGATCTTAGGCATCTTTGGTCTAGCTTTCATTCGAATCTGTTGTTCCATTCGTAAGTTATACTAAATTAAACAGAAAACTTAAATTTTTTCAGCAATTAAAACCCACTTCCCCTTGTTATATTTGAGCTAGGGTCTTCATCTCAAAACTTGATACTTGTCATGGTCTTAGTCCTCTTTGGTTCGATTTTCATTCAGATGCATCATTCCTTTCACAAGTTACTCTGAATTAAACGAAAAATTTTCCGACGATCTTGCGACGTCTTAGGTTGCCATGTTGGCTCATTGGATCCCCAAAAAGGAAAAAATAGCATATCACCATCCAGGCATCGTCGCCTATTTGGATGGTGGAAAAAATCCATCAAGATAGGTTTTTGAGATCCGTCCGTCCGTCAGCCATTCTGTGCAATTGATTATAGCGGGAGAACTGCCGGTGAGATTTGGATTAAAATTGAACTATTTGGATTAAAATTTAGTCTAATTAGGGCGAGGAGAAGGGGCTTTTGAGTGTTAAAAAATTTGAGTTTTTCATTTAATTCAGTGCAACTTGCGAATGGAAAGATGAATTTCGATGAAAATTGAATAAAGATGCCTAAGAGTATGATGAGCATTGAGTAATGGGCTGGAGACCCTAATTTAATTAAAGCGAGAGGAAGAGGCTTTAAGTGCTAAAAGAGTTGAGTTTTTCATTTAACTCAGTTTAACTTGCGAATGAAGTAATGGATCTCAATGAAAGTTAATCCAAAGATGCCAAAAACCATAAGACACATGATGTTTGGAGATGAAGACTCTAGCTTAATTAGGGTGAGGGGAAGGGGGTTTAAGTGCTAAAGAAAGTTGAGTTTTTAATTTAATTCAGTGTAACTTGTGTTTTTTGTGAAAAAATTACTTTTTTTTCCTATTTCCTGGGAGATTTCCGACTTAGTCTCATGGTTTTTACCACTTCATGGTGTGAAAACTGCTGCTAGAAATAGATAAATTGCAACTTTTGCAGTTTGACCAATCGTATGGAATGCGTCTGAATCAGTGGGCTTGCTGCAGGCCCGTGATTTTATAATATATGTTTGTAGGAAATTTTACCGACTATCTAAATTGACTACGCAGCACGCGGCTTGCTTGAGTAAAAACTAGCCAAAGGATGTAGATGCCATACATTTTCATAGCGCGTCTGAAATTTAACTTGAAAACTTGAGGCAGTTTCCTTGTAAAGGTGTCGAGGGTGAGACATATCATCTAAGTATGAATAAAGACTTCATTTTCATACTGTTCTTTTCTTTCAGCACGCTGACAGCCAGCAACCTTCAACTAGCTGCCAAACGTGTGGATTTTTGCTGCTCCTTTTTATTGAGCTTTGATTTCCCTTATTAAAAAAAAAGTCTGCAACTGACCATTGCAGAACTTTGGCCATTTGGCTATCTCGACACTTGGCTTTTAAATTAAGATGTGTTTGTTTTTTTCACTTGGAGCAACATACATCACCCTTTATAAAACGCGATAAGGAAACCATACAATGTCCCGATCAAATTTCAAACAATACTAGGGAGCCCAATGAACTTTGGAAAAGAAAAATTATTTCAATAATCTAGGGTTTTTAACCAGCTTCTAAGTTGATATCAATGAACGTCACTCAAGAATCCCGCATTCGGTACCAAATTTGGTACATCAAATGAGAGATCTGTAGATTTTTCCCTGATATTAAAAACGAAAGACATAAAACTTATAAAGGAACTTATATTGTATTTCTTCCTTTAATCGATCAACTATACTAGAAAACTTGTCAAAAGGAAAGACAAAGACTCGTCGGAAAGGTTACCATTTTTCGTCACTTTCACTCCAGGATCCTCCTAGTCCAGTATCTACTTCATGTTTCACTGAGTAATCAAAAGAAAACAAGGCTTCCTGAAAAAAAACTAATATAAAATTACTAAAAGTCTTTCAACGCCTCTACCTGAAAGACATCTAATCAAACTCTATTTACTGTATCAAGGGGCTTTCATAGTAGCAGTTAACTTCTTGGCTACTTTCGGTGCTACAAAAAATTATATTTTATTATTACGCAGGCAACTATACTGCAATGTACGCCATATCTCAAATATTAAAAAAAAGGTAACTTTTTTTTGTATTTTCCACACAGACACAGATGTTTTTGCAAAGATGAATAACGAACTATAAATAATCTGTTAATCGAGGAATGGCACCCATCCAGGAAATTATACTTTAGATACCGCCACAGCTTTGCATTAGATTTTCACTAATGAATAAGGAAATTAACTTTTTGACTAATGAAAATTAAAGAGATGGGCAGAACATTTTAAGAATATGCTAAGCCGGGATGAAGCTACTGGAAAAGATATAAAAGAGAATGAAAATGTTTGTGACATCTTAGATGTGAAGGAAGACTTATTTTGTGAGGAAGAATTAGTGACAGAACTTAAACGATTAAAAAATAACAAGGCCCCACGTACTGATAGTTCGGTAAATTAGTTTCTTAAATATGGTGCTTATGAGGTTATAAAAAAGTTACTGAAGATTGTGAATCTGACAAAAAGGGGAAAGTACCTATAATTAAACCCCTATATAAAAAGGTGATAAGAGTGTGGTAGTTATAGAGGCATTAGTCTGGATTCTGTTGGTAGGAAATTAATTAGTATGATGATGATTTTTTTAGACTTAGGGATGCTGTAGACAAAGTTTTAGGAGAAGAACAGCGCGGTTTAAGAGTATGTACCGACCAAATTTTTACTCTTAGGTTAATAATTGAGGGTTGTCCGAGTCACCAAACACCATTAGGGTTTCTGGCATATTACTAAATCAAAACAAAGCAGTCGGTCTGGACTTGTCGCAGTTAAATACAGGAATGGTGCCCCAATTAGTGATACGGGAAGCGTCTGAAAAAAAGAGAGTAGATGAAATCAGTAACGTATTACAGCGTATTGAAGTTTTAAGAAACAATATAGAAACAATGAAAAGGATGTCCCGCTATTTCGAAGTAAAGAGAAATTCATTTTGCAAGGAAGAGTTAGAATCAGTGGTAAAATGCTAAAAAAAAGAAATTGGGTAACGGTGTATATTATTTCTTTAAAACCGGTATTTGTCAAGTTAGAAATAAGCTATGGAATATTATTTGAATATAGTTTTAAATTAAATCCTGAGGACGCATCTGGTGAAATGGGAAAATTTTCATTAAACCCAATAATTTTCCAACTTGCGAATATACAACATTATTCGATGTCCCATTGTCTGTGCATATAAATAGATTGTCAGGCTTACCGACTCTTGAACATGCAACATAAAATTGTCCATGGGAAAAACAATCCGTATTCAGATCTATACCTCATTATTCTAATGATTGTCCTTGAGCTTTGTTGATGGTGGTTGCTAATCGAACATTCCCTGTGCCCCCACCGTCATTTATATATCCCCCTGTGCCCCCGGAATCCCCGTTGTAATTGTGTCCCTGTGTCCTGGTCGTCATTTATATTCCCAGTATCCCGGTCGTCATTTGTGCCCCAGTGTCCCAGTCTGTAATTTCTCTTTGAGCGTCCCGGTCGTTATTCCCTGTGTCCCGGTCGTCATTTGTGTTCCGGTCTGTAATTTATTTTTGAGTCCCCCGATCGCCATTTATATCTCCCGGTCGTTATTTGTGTCCCAGTGTCCCAGTCTTTAATTTCTCTTTGAGTGTCCCGGTCGTCATTTATATTCCCAGTGTCCCGGTTTTTAGTTTTTTTCTCCTTTATTTTTCAGTTATTTTACCTTTTTTTTCGTTTTTTAGCTTTATATATATATATATATATATATATATATATATATATATATATATATATATATATATATATATTGTATATATATATTTTGTATATATATATATATATATATATATATATATATATATATATATATATATATATATATATATATATATATATATATATATATATTGTAGATATGCATATATTTTTGTAGATAGGAGCTTGAAATTTTTGCAAAAGGGTTCTCTGACAAGCTGAATGCGATGATGTGATTTTTGTTAAGATTCGTAGACTTTTAGGGAGTGTGTTTCCCCATGTTTTCCAAAATAAGGCAAATTTTCCCAGGCTCGTCACTTTTGATGACAAAAACTAAATCTGAAGAAACTTATATATTTAAAATCAGCATAAAAATTTGATTCTTTTGATGTATCTTTTATTACCAAGATTGCGTTTTTTAGAGTTTCGTCTACTATTGAGCCGGGTCGAACTGTTTGATCTTTTTGAGATGGCATGCTTTTAAAAATCGTAGAGTGTTTTGCATTACCTTCGGTTACTTTTTCCTCATCTCGAAGTTGAAAAACACCGAGGTATTTTCAGGTATCATGCGTGGTTGGAGTGTAATAGGCCTTGTTCTTGAATAGTATTTGAATTTATGAAATCTACGAAACGTTCATTCCGTAAGGTTATCGGAAAATTGAAAAAAAATAAATAAAAACAAACAACAAGCAGATGATATATTTCATTCTCTCTGAAATAGTCCTCAACTTCTATGGAAACAAGTTTCTAAACTTCTCGGTCGTACTCCCTTGAATCTGAACGGATTAATATTTCTGATTGGCATGCTCATTTTTCGTCAGCTTTTTCAGTTGACCCGTCATCTCTCAGGTCTTCTTTTTTAAATATTCTTTATAGTTACTTATTAATTATTGACCTTAGCAAGAGCCTTGTAAATACTCCACCTTCATCTGTAGCTACACAAATTTGATTGATTCAAACGAGAAAAGCTCCTAGTCTGAAAGGTCTACAGATCGAGCATCTGAAGGGATGGGGTGGCTTACATTTTTGACCACCTTTACCTGTTGTTCCAGGTGATTGTGCCTCAGAAATTTGTGGCCATGGGCCTATTTGAAGGCGTTGTATTTTGCATTAGAAAAAAGAATAAAAACCCTCGAGTTTCTTATTTGTTGAGGCTAATCACTGTTCGATAATTAGAAAAATTTTTGAAAAAGTCCTTTTCCCGCTTACTAATTTGCGTTGCAATTTCGGAAACAATCAGTTTAGGTTCACAAGTGGAATCGGAATTCAAAATGAACATATTTCTCTCCTTGATATTATTGTTCGGCACCTTTTGGCTACAAAAAGTCTGTTTGTGTGTGCCTTTGATACTTCGACAGCCATTGACTCTGTCTTTTTTTCTCATGCTTTTCTTGCTCCCCTTCGAAATGGCTTCAACCTTTCATTTGTTATTGCTTACGGCATTGGTATTAAAATTATCTTGCTAAGCTGCGTTCTGTTAAGCATCTTACCGATTGTATTCTAGTAAAAAGTGGGAACAAACGAGGTTCAGCAATTACTTCAGCTTTATTTAATACAAATATTCGAACAACTACTAGAAATATTCCCCTCTTCCTGATTGACCGGTTCATTGATATTAGCCATCTGTCTTATGCCGGTGGTATGTTTCTACTAGCTAAAGATCTTGATTCATTCTAAACTGCCGTAAATTTTGTTCAATCTAGTCTTTCAGATATAGGTCTTTCCCAAGAGGCTTCTAAAACCTAATTTATAGTATTTAATCTAAAATCTTGAGCAAGTGAGTCTCATCTTGTCGGGTCATCCTTAATCGCACGTAAAGATACGTTCAAGTGCTGGGACTGCCTTTTGGTGTGTCTATAAGGAACAACCGAACTTTTATTATTCAACCTATCAAGGAAAGGCTAAGACTCATTGTATGCTTGTCAAAATAAAAGGCAGTTTGATAAGAATTGCTTAGGAAGGCTCTACAATGCAATGTTTGCGTTCCATATATTTTTATTACATCGGTTTGGAAATTTTGAACAAGATTGAGCGCCTTGGAACCTGTAGACTGTTTGATGTTTTTCTTAGCTTTCCCCTATGGATCAGCAATACTCATATCATTAAGAAATACAGAGTTTCCTATATTACTGTGAAAACAGATAAATGATTTTTCTCTGAATGACATCCGTGTTTAAATTATGTTAATATTCATCAGAGTGTCTCATTTTCTAATTTCTTATAGTTTAGTTTTGTTTGATAGATATGTAAACTCATTTTTCTTTTTTTTTACATGAAAGGTTACATTTTTGTTTTGTGTTTATGTGTATTTTCTTTTTTTTATCTATTTGCTCCTTTGTCAGCATTTTAATGCTTGTAAAAAGGGGTAAAAGCAAATTGTTATTATTATAGTCTGAACCTCCCCCCTAAATGTTTCTTAAAAGTTTCACCTTAGTACGCTTAACGGTATTATTTACAGTAACCATAGTAATTACACTGATAGTGGTATACACATAGTGCCTTTTGGCTGGTTCCAAATTCGCCATAACTTACTCTGTAGGGTCTAACATATTAACCTACGCCGTTCTTGAAATTTGCTGGGTCACCCGTTTTAACAATCTACATACTCATAGTTCGTTTTGATTTAGTTCAATATCTATCGAAACATTCCTCGAAAGCTTCATCTTAATACCCTCAACCTGTGTAGTAGCAGTAGCTAGAGTAACAATAGTAGTATTAGTACTAGTATGTACATAGTACCTTCAGTTGTCTCTAATAACCTTTTTAACACAAGCTAAATTATTCAACTTGATACCATAGACCATACCTGAAGCACAGCTGATACATCTTCTTGAACACCTGTGTGGGCAGATTGTGTTTCCATTGAGCTCAATACAGTTTCTATTTTACGCCCAATTTTCGCCTTAACACCATTAGCTTTAGCAGTGCAGTACGTGTAATAATAGTAGTAGCAGTATTAGAAGTAGCAGTAGAAATAATTGTGACAGTAGTAGTAGCCTTAGTAGCAGTAGCGGTAGTAGTAGCAATAAAATTAGTAGCATTAGTAGTAGCAGTACGAATAGAAGCAGTAATATTGGGGTATAAATATTACTATTATTATTTTGAAAACCCGTCATACAACAAGAGCTAAGAGCTCATATGTCACTTGTGACGAGGCAAGAAGAGCTAAGAGCCAAGAGCTCATATGGTATGAGCTCTAACAAAATTCTATGAATCAATAGATTGATTTAAAAAGGAAAATAAGAGGCTTAATGCCGGTCAGGATTTAAAATAAGTGCTCTGAGTCACGATGTCCTTCTAAATATCAAAATTCATCCCAACTCCCCCAAAGAGAGCGAATCCAGTACGATTCTGTCAATCACGTATTAAGGACATTTGCTTATTCTATCCACCAAGCTTCATCCCGATTCCTCCACTCCAAGTGTTTTCCAAGATGTCCTCCTCCAACTCCCCCCAATGTCAAAAGATCTGGTCGGGATTTGAAATAAGAGCTCTGAGATATGGGTTCCTTCTAAATATCAAATTTCATTAAGATCTGATTCGTAAGATAGGAATACCCACCTATTCGTAAGATAAGAATACCCTAAATTTCACGTTTTCCGAGAATTCCGGTTTCCCCCTCCATATCCCCCCAATGTAAAAGGATCTGGTCGGAATTTATCGGTTCGGAATCTACAAATTGGAGCTTTAAAGCACAAGATCCTTCTAAATATCAAATTTCATTAAGACCTGGTCACCCTTTCGAAGTTATAAATACCTCAATTTTCAAAATTACCCCCCCCCCCCCCCCTAACTCCAGCAAAGAGAGCAGATCCGGTCCGGTTATGTCAGTCACGTATCTTAGACAGGTTTCTATTCTTCCCATCCAGTTTCATCCTGATCTCACCGCTTTAAGTATTTTCTAAGATTTCCGGTCCCCCCATCTACCTCCCCCCAATTACACTTGATCCAGTTGAGATTTTAAATATGAGATCTGAGTTACGAGGTCCTTCTAAATATGAAGTTTCATGAAGATCCGACCACTCCTTCGTAAGTTAAAAATTCCTAATTTAGTAACCTATTCTAATAACCTAACCACCTATTCATAAGATAAAAATACCCCAATTTTCACGTTTCCCAAGAACTCCGGTTTCCCCCTCCATCTCTCCCCAAAGTTACAGGATCTGGTCGGAATTTATAATTAGAGCTTTAAAGCACAAGATCCTTCTAAATATCAAATGTCATTAAGATCTGGTCACCCTTTCGTAAGTAACAAATACCTCAATTTTCAAAATTATCCCCCCCCCCCCAATTCCACCAAAGAGAGCAGATCCGGTCCGGTTATGTCATTCAGGTATCTTAGACAGGTTTCTATTCTTCCCATTCAGTTTCATCCTGATCTCACCGCTTTAAGTATTTTCTAAGATTTCCGGTCCCCCCAACTGCCCCCCCCCATTTAGGCTTGATCCGGTTGAGATTTAAAATAAAAGATCTGAGTTACGAGGTCCTTCTGAATATGAAGTTTCATGAAGATCCGATCACTCCTTCGTAAGTCAAAAATACGTCATTTTTTCTTATTTTTCAAAATTAACCCTCCCCCCAATAGAGTAGATCCCTTCCGATTATGTTAATCACGTATCTAAGACTTCTGCTTATTTTTCCCACCAAGTTTCATCCCTATCCCTCCAATCTAAGCGTTTTCCATGATTTTAGGTTCCTCCACCCCAAAATCCCCCCAATGTCACCAAATCTGGTCAGGATTTAAAACAAGAGCTTTGAGACACGATATCCTTCTAAATATCAAATTTCATTGAGATCCGATCACCAGTTCGTAAGTTAAAAATACCTCATTGTTTCTAATTTTTCAGAATTAACCCCCCCCCCCCCTACTACCCCAAAGAGAGCGGATCCGTTCCGATTATGTCAATCATGTATCTAGGACTTGTGCTTATTTTTGCCACCAAGTTTCATCCCGATCCCTCCACTCTAAGTGTTTTCCAAGTTTTAGGTATCCCCCTCCCAACCCTCCCCCCCAACGTCACCAGATCTGGTTGAGATTTGAAATAAGAGCTCTAAGACACGATATCCTTCCAAATATCAAATTTCATTGAGATCCGATCACCAGTTTATAAGTTAAAAATGCCTCATTTTTCCAATTTTTCCGAATTAACGGGCCTCCAGCTCCTCCCCCCCAGATGGTCAAATCGGGAAAACGATAATTTTTACTTTAATTTGGTCTGGTCCCTGATACGCCTGCCAAATTTCATCGTCCTAGCTTACCTGGAAGTGCCTAAAGTAGCAAAACCGGGACCGACAGAATTTGCGATTACTTAATGTCACTTGGTTAATACCAAGTGCCATAAAAAAGAGAAACGCAGAGCATAAGCAAAAAAAACACCAATAAACACAGAACAAATACGAAAAAAACGAAACAAACGCTTCCATAAATCACTGTGACAGCATCAGAGACCGAGGAATGTTCAACTTTGAAAGACACATGTATTTCAACTTTGAAATACAGATATAATGGGCTCAGCTAAGCTGAATTTTCTAACAAATTAAAAGTTGCGAATTCAAGGAGGGAAATGTGGAAGATATTTTGCGAAAAGAAAGAAAACTGAACGAAGTTCGGGTTTATCTGTTTTAGTAATCATTTTTCAAAATGGTGCTATACATAAATAAGTGGTAGAGCGAAAATTTTCAAAAGAAGATGGCGTTTGAAATGTAGTTTATTTGTCATGAAAGTAGCATACGATAGCCCTATTCGACGTTCGATGTCAGCTCTCGTGTTTTCCTTATCGAACAACCATTGGGGGGACCGAAGTAAGTAATGTGATCAACTGGCTTGATTTTGCTCTTCAAGTTCATTTATTTCCTGAGAGGAATATATTCCGTCGGTGGGTGCTTCGATTAGCTTCAATACAGCTTCCGACTTTTCAGCATTGAATTCGAGACCGACTTTTACATACTCAGATTTTAACGATGTGAAAACGTCTTTAATGCACTAGATGGTGTGAATTAAACTCAAAATGTCGTACACATAACGGACAAAAGACAAATTGAGACCAGCAAGTATTAAAGAAGAGGGAGCAGCGGATTGTGCTTCAAAAATACCATTGCTGAAGACTGAAGGGGAAGAAACGGCACCTTGACAGGTGCTTTTCTTGACGTCGACGAAAGTATCAGAAGTGAATGTGGTTAGAAACAGAATGGTAGATTGGAGGGACATCCGGTTTAAATGAAAAATAGAGAACTAGGTTACATTTAAGACGAGAATATATGTCTCGAAGGGTTCTGATGTATGCGGGAAACATACCACGTTTTGTTGCACGGAGTAGCATGAGCGGCGTGAATAAGAGCATCAAATGCTTGTTAGCAAAATACTTTCTCCCCCCCCAATAGAGCGGATCCGTTCCAATTATGTAAATCACGCATGTAAGACTTCTGCTTATTTTTCCCACCAAATTTCATCCCGATCCCTCCAATCTAAGCGTTTTCCATGATTTTAGGTTCCCCCACCCCAAACTTCCCCCAATGTCACCAGATCCGGTCAGGATTTAAAATAAGAGCTCTGAGACACGATATCCTTCTAAATATCAAATTCCATTGAGATTCGATCACCCGTTCGTAAGTTAAAAATATCTCATTTTTTCTAATTTTTCAGAATTAACCAGCCCACCACTCCCTCCTCAAGATGGTCAAATCGGGAAAATGACTATTTCTAATTTATTCTGGTCTGGTCCTTGATATGCTTGCCAAATTTCATCGTCCTAGCTTACCTGGGAATGGTCCAAGGGTAATATTCAGACCAGTTGGGATTGCCCAGGAATATTTTTCTTCGTGGGGAGGGTTTTTTTGCAGGATAATTTCTTTATGGGGGAATTTATCATGGGGGAAAGTTTTCAATGAAGAGGGAGGTCTTTCGGGAAAAATTTTTCTAAGGAGGGGATGGCCGGCAGGACTGGGAAATTATCAGAATGGAGGAGGAGGCAGATTTCCCCAAAGTAATCGAAAAGTAAATTGAAATAAAATTAGAAAACTACAAGTTTATTCAACTGAAAGTAAGGAGCCGCTTTAAAACTTAAAATGTACAGAAACTATTCGTTTTATGATAGGACTTCCCCCTCCTCAATAAATTGCTCTTTACGTTAAAGTTTTTATTTGTTTTCCTAATTCCTTAAAAACGACTTTTGAAACACAAGGGCCTTTTCGAATAGGACGTTCTTTTAAGTACTAAATAATTTTATAGTGAAGAGGAGCCCCCTACATACAAAATTATTTTTGTTCATTTTAAGTTTTAATGCTGCTCCTTGCTTTCAGATGAAAAAACTTGTTGTTGTTTTTCTAATATATAGAAATGAACTATTAGCGAAGTTAATTTTTTTTTCAAAATAAAGGGAAATTTTCCTTCTATATCGAAAAATCGACAAATATCTACATTTTCAGTTTCATAATAGTGATTTGCAAATTTTTAATGGCAAATATCCATGAAAAATAAACAAAGAACAGAAAAGTGAAAAAAACACAAATTTACACAGAGGATAAAACAGAGGACCTGTAAAGGTTGCTTAGAAGGGTTTGTTTGATTTTCTTTTGGTACATGATTAAGTTTTGAACACTGAGGACGGCTTAGCAGAAGATTAGCAGATAAAATGTCTGATTAGCTTTCGTTATTCAAGGACTGAACAGTTTCCTCATCATTGTTTTGTCGTTTTATTTTCTTCATTTTTTTCTGTTCTTCGTTTTTCCATAGGTCATGCATAGCCAGCGTTGTCTCCAAACCTATTTATATAGATTTCCTCGGCTCCAAAAGAATACCAAAGGAATATTCATCAAACAGTTCGAGGTAACATACTGTAGTAAGGAGTGACCCGGCTCATTAGTAAACAAAACTCTAAAAACGAATTTTGATACTAATAGATGCATGAAAAGAATCGGATAATACGCTAAAGTTTTTTACTGTTTTAAAAAGTAGATTTGAGTGAAAGAGTCAACGTTATCTTAAAGAGTGGGGCGTTGAGGAGAGAACAACAGCTTTCGTACACGGAGTAATTTCTGTTCGTTTTAAGTTTTAATCTCGCTCCTTACTTTCAGTTAAAAAATAATGTTTTTTTTTTTATCTATCTCTCCATAAGACTATCTGTCTATTTTTATTCGGTTAGCCAGAGTCAAAAGAGGGCAAACTTGACATTTCTTGAAACCGTATCTTTTCCATAGATATGCCAAAGACTACCCTGTAGAAAGTGTGTTTTTGTATTTCACAGATTGGGCAACATATACAAACGATAGGCAGATTCTGTGAAAAGAAATATTGTCTCTATATCTAATCTACTGAAAGAAAAGAAGGGATTGTTTTCATCCTATCTCAGGTTTTGAGCACTATACAGTATGACTGTTTCGAAATAAATAGGAAAATGTACATGTTTTCCTATTTTTGATCAACATTAGATAAAAGGGTATATTCCCTACTTATCCGATTGGTAACGTCTGAGAAACTCTTTTTTCTCAAATTCAAAACCTAATGTTACTGACGGATTCCAAGCTTAAAATGTGACTCATGCTCAACTCCAAAAAGCTTAAATTTATGATTTTAACTTAAACTGTTCTTTTGTTTTTGTTTTTTTTCGTAGCAGTTTTTTCTACCTTGATTTTTAATTTTTTAAATCCTAGAAAATTTAGGGCTATCGTACGTAGAATTTGATTGTTATTATCTTTTTTATGTGAAATGTTCTTTCAAGATGATTGAGGAAGAATTTACATCATATTAAAAGTTGCCATTTTCACGAAGAAAGTTCATAATTATGACAAAAGGGAAATCCACAATGGGCATTTTCAAAATTGGGATTTTCTTGTGAAAGCTTTTGAAGGTTTTTTTTTTAAGTTACAATTTCAGAAATCAGTTTTCCCGTATGAAAACACGCTACAAGAATTATAAAGCAAAATAAAGCAGAAAAATAATAGAAACAGAATTAAGTACAGGAAAACCCGAGAAAAAAGGTCTCGGCCCACGAATCCAGGAGAATTTGGTACTCATTGTTGATTGTCAAAGCAGCAAGCAAGATAGAAATCTTGAAATCTTGAGATAGAAAATCTCAGTATTTTAATCGAATTACCTGAGATTTTACTCGACTATATTTAAAAAAAAAAAAAAAACCATGAAACCTTGTTTTCAATGAAAAGACCTTCATATGCACTTGTGCAGTTTTCGGTTGTAATGGGCATAAAGTTAAAAAAAAAGAAATATATGAAAAATTAGAAGTAAGATCAGCACCAAACAGCTTGGAGAAATTTAGACAAATAGATAAGATATGTTTCCAAACAACAAAAATTTCACAAAAGAAATATATTGCGCTGATCCCCACAAATACTCCATGGCCTGTAAAGGAGGGGAAAATAACCATATGAATGAACGCAGGAACATTATTTCCGACTAAAAAGACGCAAAGCGTCACATAGTTCATTTTCCGTAAAACTCGTATAAAACTCCTCTAGTCTTTTTTGAATAGCCCTGTACGGGTACTATTTTTTAAATTGGTTGCTAATAGCTGCTTTACGTTTCCAAGGAGGTACGCGCAAAAGGAATTTACAAAAACGGTAGTAACAAGAACGCAATTTACGTTTATTCTTATCTGATAAGAGAATCCAGAAAAGCAGTGATCGCCAACACGTGTGGTGTAACCATCACCAAAAAAAGCTGGGTCCGAATCAATTGACTATATATGAAGCTTTCGAAGATACAAATATTCCGTGAGTTTTTTCGGACTTTACTAGTAATATCATCTATTAAAAACAGACACATTGGTTTAACGTTTCAATCCACAGGTGGACAAAGATGCTCTATATTTGAAGAAGATTTTATTATCTTGTTACAAAGTTTTACTTCTCAGGTAGGAAAACTTCCTTTACGATTAAAGACAATAAACTCTGTTTTAGTTTCGTTGAAAGACAGACCGATTTTCTTCTTTGAGCTTTGAACACTACAAAACTCTCTTCAAAACAGGAAAAAGAACGACTTAAATACAAAACATTGTCGGCATAGTTCAGCAAATACAGTTTTTGGCCCAGGTAAGAAAACCTGGTTAAACTACATGGTGATTTTCAACTACACTGCTGTTGAAAAGAAGTGATGAAGAGATCCTTGACGAATCCCTTTTTGAACTGGGATAATAGTAGAAGAAGTCTTTATCCAACTTGGTAGGCTAAACTTAATCTCCACTGCAAGTTTTCGGTACAAATTACGGAACATAAGGACTACCGACTTGTCAAGACTACCGACTCATCTTACATATGCTCTCAATAGCAGATGACTATTAAGACCGGAGTAGAATGCTTGGCTTACATTTCAAACCTATAATAACGATAGATTTAACAATTCAATATCATTCCAGAAGGATATTATACACAGGATGGTGCACATTGCTGTTTATTGTAGCCCTTTTTGAACCCAAATAGGTTGCAGGGCGAGTAGCATACTCGGTCTTTCTAATCAAAAACTCCTATTTCAAAATTTTAAAGAGAATCGATGCAACAGTAATTGGCAAATGCAAACTACACAGAGATGGGTTTTTTACCTTTTTAATAACTTAGCCAAGAAAAGAATTAAAATGTAAATTTCATTTTAATAATTTATGTGTGGAGAGCCAAAATCAATCATGCATTAATTCAAAAACGTTCAGAAATTACATAAAAAAAAAACTAGTTTTTATAACTGAAAGTAAGGAGCGACATTAAAACTTAAAACGAACAGAAATTACTCCGTATATGAAAGGGGTTGTCCCCTCCGCAATCCTTCGCTCTTTACGCTAAACTTTGACTCTTTACCACAATTCTGCTTTTTAAAACAATTTAAAAGCTTTAGCATAAAGAGCGAGGGATTGCAGAGGGGACAACTCATTTCATATACGGAGTAATTTCTGTTTGTTTTAAGTTTTAATGTCGCTCCTTACTTTCAGTTAGGAAACCTAGTTTTTTTTTATGTTCACTTAACAAAAACTGGAATGATATGATTGATCGTCAAAGTGCCAGTGTACTCTGCCGCCGCGCTGCCTATTCACAGAAAAGTGATTTTTAAACAACACAGGAATTCCGTGGACGGTTATAAACTGTCAGATGTTGCCCAGAATTTCGGTATCACCTCTCACTCTCATTAGTTTTGGGAAGCGCTGAACTTGCTATTCAGTGCTTCCACTATCCCCGAAGTTTCGGAATTTCCCAGAAAATCTCGCAAAAACGGAGCGGCAAAAATGCTTGGGTCTAGAAGCGTCAGAGCTTTAAATCCGACCCAGTTTACCTGACTGGTAAATATAAGGAATCGCAGAATCCATGGATGACAATTTAAATGAATTCTAAAAACCTTTTTTCTCAGTATTATCCTAGCCTGAAATTCTTTTGTTTGAATTTCATTATAAGTTCCTTTAAAAACAATTGTTCCTAGTTGGTATTTTTAATTTGCACAGCTGCTAATGTAAGAAAATCCCAGATCATTCAAACAGATTCCAGTTACATTTTTCTTAAGGCTTTGCCTCGCCTGAAGATATTTATCCTTATATTCCAGTCAATGCTCCTTAAGAACCAAGAATTGATTTTGTTCAGCAAGGTTAATCTTCATGGCTGCTCAATGTGGGGAAACACCGACTCCATGGAGAACCGTTTAAACGGATTCTATCTGCCTTGTGCCTTACCTAGCTTGAACCTATTTAGAACAAAAATTTGTCTTTTTGTCACTTAGTTCGAATTGTGGGGCTGCCAAATTTAATGCGGTCCATTGAAGACAAAAGGATTTAATTTGCCTTGCCTTTTTTTCTTAGTCCTCGTCTTGCCTGAAAATATTCTGTTTATGCGTCTGTCGAAGTACAAGTTCCTTAAAAACAAAGAACTGGTTGTTGAGTAGAAAGGTTAACTTGCGTGGTTGCAAAATGTAGGAAAACTACGGACTCTGTGGAGGACTATCTTGACGGATTTCATTCACCTTTTAATTTCCAGGCTTTTGCTAGCCTGAAGATATTTGTGTTAACATGCAGTTCGAAGTTCCTTAAAAAAAAAAAATAGAGAACGAGTTTTTGGTAAGCGAAGTCAAAGTGCATGGTTGGTAAATGTTGGAAAAATACGGACTCCGTGGAGAACTGTCTAAACGAAATTTGAGTTCTTCCGTCTCTAAACTGATTCCATTTATCCTTTTTCTCTGTTTTTGTCATCCCTGAAGATACTTAAGTTTATTTTCCATTCGAAGTTCTTTAGAAACAAAGAATTGATTCTTGTGTGATAAATTGGCGTGACTGTAAGATGTACGAAAAACACAGACACCGTAGAGGACTAGCTGAAGTAATTTTATTCGCTTTTTGTTATTTATTTTCTTAAACTTTATCTTGCATGAAGATATTTATCTTTATGTGCTGTTAGAAGCTCCTTAAAAAGCAAAATATTAGTTCTTGTTCAGTCAGGTCAGTTTCTGTGCCTGCTAAAAGAAGAAGAAACAGGAACTCTATGAAGGACAAGATTCCATTTACCTCTTACTTTAATCTCAGGCTTTGTCTTGCCTGAAGACAATCATATTTATATACTCTTCGAAGTTCTTCAAAAACGAAGAGCTAGCCATTGTTTGGTAAGGTCAATTCACGTGGATATTAAATGTAGGCGTGGACGGAGATATAAACAATTTCCATTTATCTTTCATTCTGTCTTTGTCTTACTTGATGATCTGTATTTATTTGTACTCCATTCGAAAGCCTGTAAAAATAAACCAATCGATTCTTGTTCAGTGAGGTCAATTTGGACAGATGCGAAACGCAGGAAAAATCCTGACTCTGTGCAGAAATATCTGAACGGATTGTCTAAACGGTACTTTTACGAAATACCCCCAGCATCTCAAGTTGTTTATGCATTGACACACTGTAAACCGGTTTCCTTCGCTAGTTTCTTTAAACTTAGCGTAAGAAAAGGCAAAGAGAATTGACAGAATAGATGGGGAATAGATAATTTGGGGATACTTTTATGAATCCCCCCTACTTAATATTCTTCTAATATGTTTTTCTGACGCTCAATCCTAATGAACTATACCCAAGTAGGATAAAAATATAAAACAAATTTGGGCTACATATTTGCACATTAGGGTGGGGGGGGGGGTATAGTATAGCGGGTCTGTGTGTCTAATGTGTTAGGTAATTATTCTGCATACGTTATAGTAAGAATTGTTTTCTAAGTTCACACTGTCCAAATACTTAACCCCCCACCCTTAATGT
>NC_088865.1:24193394-24337589 GCF_032884065.1 Artemia franciscana | reverse complement strand
CATCTTTTTCTGTGATTTCATAGCATTATAACTTTTGTGACCCTTCTATTTTATCTGTGATAGCACATTCAAGTTCCAATAGAGTAAAAGACACTATTACTAAAAAATATGCTAAGAACAACCCCTAACATTGAAAAGGTACTAACTGATAGTACATTCTAAAGCATTTCTTAACAATTAAGTGCACTTGAAATATAACCAATTTTTAATAATGGATTTTCCCCTTGTTTGGCAAATATTACAGTCATAGGAAAACACGCGATCCATTTAATCATTCTAGTAAAGTGGACAGGGGATTTTGCTTGTGTTGAATAGGTTATAACATAAACATTATTACCGAATATTAATATTAGAATGGCTTTTATAGTCCAGCCGTTAGCGCTCCATTCCATTGAGGGGAAATCCTTTTCAAATCCTAATACGGAAATTTTTTTTTAAGATTATAAAGATTTCCTGAGAAAACGAGTGGAAAGAAAAAAAACTCTTAAAGTATTATGTAACAACCCACGTGTGCATTATCATTGCGCAAGACTCCGCGAGTTTTCCCTCCTCAGTAACAAGCGGGGATTTTCCATGGGGCCTGAAGATACAAGTCATGTGAGAATGTGTCATCCTTAACATAAGTAATCATTCTCCTATTACATAACAACCAAAGAAATCTTGAAAAATGCCTTAGAAAAAAATGTCTTAAGATACGTCTTGAAAAATGTTTTGAAGAAAAATGCCTTAAAATACCATTACACGTCTTGAAACGTCTCGAGATACGTCTTGTCGGTGAAATTGGTTGCTAGGGATGCCAATGGGATTGGAGGGTAGGGCCCCGGTGAGTTGGTTGCTAGGGCCTCCGTTGGTAATTGTTGCTAGGGCTCAGTTGGAATTGACTATTCCCTGTATTAGGCTTCCCTTCTCCTTTTTCGGCTTCTTTACTTAATTGATAAGATCCATAATCCTGCCTTCACAATTAAAGTAGCAGGGCACCAGAAGTATTGGTCTTATGAATACTCTGATTGTTGATGATATTCAGTTTGACTCATATACGAATCCTTCAAATGACCTTTCTGTCGGTACGTATTGCTTACTTGATGTAAATTACCATGTACCTGTCCCTTAAAATCAAGCTATCCATCTAATGATTACCTCAGATGATGCTCTTCACTTATGGGCTGTACAATCTCTAGGTATGCAGACAGATGCAGTCCCGGGTCTATTTAATCAATCCAGACTTCTGGTGAATATGCCTGGAGTATTTTACAGTCAATGCTCAGAAATTTGTGGCTCTGTGCATAGTTTTATACCTATTGTAATTGGAGCTATAGGAGAAAATGACTTTCTAAAGTGACTTGAGTTACATATTTCATAACGTGGCTGAAGATCAAGCAGTAGCCTCTTAAGCTCTCTTATGGTAATTACCCCTTATGAAGATAGGGACCTAGTTTAATAATAAATATAAAGTTTTCAACTTCAAGAAGCCAGCGGCTGTCTCTTATTCCTCAAATAATACCGCTTCCTTGTTCATAATCTTCCTTGTCTCTATGCTCTTTCTTTGAACTCTTATGACTATAGTCTTTTACTTTATCATTAACATTCATTCTCTTCTACTAGGGGACTTTTTAACGAAACTACTTATTTAAATTGAAAAATGATAGCAAATCTCTTTTCATTATTTGATCCGACTTCCTCTTTTTTATTTAACTGGTTAAGAATGCTGATTCCACTCTTGTTTACAAAAATATCTTTTTGATTGATCCCCTTGCTACCTCAATTTTTGTTAAGAGGATTCTGATAGGGCCTTTTTATAGGGCCGACTAGATCTGGGGCTAATATCCTGGTCATTGCCCTATTTAATTATTTTGTGCCATAATTTTATTGGTTTATTCCCTTATATTTTTACTGCCACCAGACATTTAACGGTCACTTTAAGAGTCGCAGTCCCTCTGAAACTCACTTTTATTATTTACGCTTTTATTATTTACCCACCTAGTTATTTTCTTTTCATTCGTTCTTGTCGCAAGAGTTTTCTACGAGAGAAAAGAAGGTGCCCTTAGATGAATGAAGCAAATATTGGCTTTATTGCAGATTCACTCATTAAGGAGAATAGTTTAAAGAGAACATTGGGCTTATATCCTAAAAGAGGGATATCCCTTCTCTCAGAGTAAGAATTGATAATATCAAGTCTAGTTTAGACCTGAATTTAGGCCTCTTGGCCCTCAATCTTTAGCAGATGATAATAGAGATCACTTCATTGTTAACGAAGAGGAAGGGATAGCCCCTGCTACGACACAGAAGGAAGAATGGGTGCTGCTAATTCTTCAACCGGGTAGATAAATTCTACTCACTGGCAATTTACGCAGCATATTTAAAACAATGCATTTTCAATGCATAGATTTATATTCCCAGGAGTCATTTACCCCAACATCTTCAGTGTTGTACTCGTATTAAGCTATAGAAATAAATGAATAGTGTGGATAATAGAGATCCTAAAATAAGCAACTTATACGGAGACGACGATAGAAATGAAATGAAGATGATCCACAAGAATTGTTTTGATAAATTAAGGAGGGGCCCACTTCTTCTACCCAACCGTGGTCCCCCTCATAGAAAAGGAGTTCTCTCATGAGTAAGAGCATTGTTCTCATCCGTTCTGTAGTCTGGAGGATCGGGATCTTCTGTGGGAGGAAGTATTGTGTGGGAGGAATCTTGTATGGGAGGAGGTAGTCTGGGGGAAGGGGAATCTTGTGTGGTAGGAACTCTTCAAGATGGAACTTTCTTGGGGGAGATTTTCCATGGAGACAAAAGGTGGATTGTTTGGTATTACTTGAAAAACTATCAGACATTGGATTAAAAACTATCTTTTTAATTAAAAGTAAGGAGCAATATTAAAATTTAAAACGAACAGAAATTATTTTGTATATGACGGCAAATCCGCCTCCTCAACACCCCGCTCTTTACGCTAATGTTAACTTTTTATCCTAATCATTTACTAACAACTCCTAAAACACGAGAGCCACCTAATTATAATAAAGATATTGTTAAAATACTAATAGAAACTTTGGTGTCAAGAGCAAGGTATTACGGAGGGATTTTCACCCTCATATACGGAACAATTTCTGTTTTTCTTAAGTTTCAATGTTGCTTCTTACTTTCAGTTGAAACAAAAACAGTTTTATTTTATTTAATCACCGAAAGACTGAATCAATTCTCACGGAAAAATATTGACATGTTGCTGATTTGAATAGCCCAAATCGGTAGTTGGTTATTTTTTTATTCTGATACCGAGTAATTCGAAATCAGGGTTTTTATAATATTCGTTCATGTATTGGAAGTTTTTTATATCTTATTAAAAATTTAGAAAAAAAGTGTACAAAATACTCTTTAGTTACTAATTTTATTATTGAATTTTGCCAAACCCTGAGGTTAATCTAAGCAAAAACAGATAAGAAATATCGAAATCGGTATATCAAATACCGGAAGTTAAAAAATACCAATATATCGTTTAATCAAATTATCACCCAGCACTAGTTACAAGCCAATCAGAGACTAAACAAAATCAGGGCCAGTTTTTGGGGTCATGAGCGGAAACAGCCAAAATTAGTTTCGAATTTTCTATTTGATTTGGTTTTCAAGTAACAGATGCATCGTTTAGAAAATATTACAAATTACGTAACAAGCCCCTGCATCTCTTAGAAAACATTTCCTATTACTTAACAAGCACCTGCATCTTGCCCTGAGGTGGATCACCGTTTAACTTCTCCGTCATCTAAATCAATAAAGGAAGAAAAGAGCAGCGGCTATGAAGCTTCCAGAAGTAATTGGGTCATCACTACTAAGCATTTAGAAGAAACAAAACTGTCATGGGAGGGAATAAAGAGGGAGCTGTGGACACATTTGGGTGAAAGAGGAGCTTGCAAAGCTATGCTGGCCCCAGGAAGAATTAAAACAGTAGGAGCAATTCTATGAATACATAAAAAAGTTATCTGAAGAGTCTACTGAAAAACCTTTCATTTTGATAGGGACAGTGTGAAAAGGATAGTGCCCCCAAGCCCCACTCGATCTGCTGCTGGCATTAATAGTACAACAGGTAAGTAGCACCTAGGATCGCCTATCCTTACAGTACCTAGAAATAATTGAGAGACGCAGGATACAACACTCATTTTATGCTGACTATCTCGACTGTCAATTTGGATCGTTAAATTGGAAAAAACGTCACTATAAGCTGGTTATTATTGATACAGTACTTTCAGCAATCAGAAAAACAACAAAATTCACTTTTCAAAGGGAATTTGAGTTTTTCGGCTCAAGAAAGTAAGACCGAAAGAATCGATGCAAAACCCTGTGGTTTTGAGAAAAAATATGTTGTGATGGATAATATTAGTATTTTTACATGTGAAATTTACATTAAGGAGTATCTCGACATCGTCTAATTGTTTCTCTCAAATTACCCTAATTATTGATAGTTTCGTCTTAATCGTTGTTACAGCTTGAACACTTAATAAAACGGATCTCCAGATGGAGTCGGTTTTTTCAAATACATTTTGCCAGGATAACGTGTGAGGAAAATGTAAAACATTGAATAATCTGATAGCGGATAATCAACGTTTATAAGAGGAGAAAAGGTCAATTTGAGGATTTATGGTAACGCCTTATTTCTGATTTGGGAAATCTGAATCCTGCAAATGAGTTCAAACGAAAATTAAATTCGGTCGTCCTATTATCAATTTGACAACTGGGTTACAAGGAAAAAATATCTCTCATAATGCTTGACATTTTCTTATTACATTTTTTACCAAGTTAAGTGAACAATGGATATTAGTCAACGAAAATCTACAGCGATATATTAAAGTTTAAAGAGCTCAATGTGGTCTAGGGGCTAAAACTGGGCACCAGCTTCATACATAAAGAAGATATAATAATCTGAGGGAGTTCTTTAACCATGTTTCAGCGTCATATTGTCACACACAAAGGGAAACACGCACAGACAAACAAACAGACGGGCATTTACACAGGCACAGAGAGAGAGAGAGAGAGAGAGAGAGAGAGAGAGAGAGAGAGAGAGAGAGAGAGAGAGAGAGAGAGAGAGAGAGAGAGAGAGAGAGAGAGAGAGAGAGAGAGAGAGAGAGAGAGAGAGAGAGAGACAAAAATCAGACATACAAACACACAAAGACAGACACAGAGACAGGGAATCGGACGGTCAGACACAAAGGTACATAGAAAGAGAGAGAGGGGGAGAGAGATAGAGAAACCCACAGAGTGAGACTGATAACACACAAAGACAGACGCAGAGAAAGGCAAACAGACGGTCAAACACACAGGCACAGAGATAGAGAGAGCCAAAAACACACAGAGTCAGACACAGAAGAAAACAAAGAAAGACACAGAGACAGTCAAACAGCCGGTCATACACACAGGAACCGGCAAAGAGAGACAAAAACACAGAGCGAGTCCACGTATGGACTCGCCTAGCCTAACAGTACCTAGACTAAAATATTTGAAAGACGCAAGACACAACATTTCCCTTTACTATCTCGATTGTCAATATGGATAGTTAAATTGAAAAAAAATCGGCACTATCTGCTGGTTATTATTGATTAGGTACTTTTAGCAGTGAGATTAACAACAAAATTGACTTTTCAAAGGAAATTTGAGTTTTTGGCTCGAAGTTTTTTTGCAAAATACTTTGGGTGTTACTTTGATGTCTAATGTGCTTGTTATGAACGAAAGAATGGAGGCAAAACCTTGTGGCTTTGAAATAAAAATATTTTGTGATGGACAATCTTAGTATTTTTAAATGTGAAATTTACATTAAGGAGCATCATGACATCGTCTAATTGTTTCTCTCTAATTACCCTTACTATGGATAGTTTTCTCCTTTGCGTTGTTACAACTTAAACGTGTAATAAAAAGCATCCCAAATCGAATCAATTTTTTCAAAACCATTTTTTCGTGATAAGTCGTGAGGAAAATATAAAATATTCAATAATTTGAAAGCGGAAAATTGACGTTTATAAGAGAGGAAAATTTCAATTTGAGAATTTAAGGTAACGTCTTATTTTCTGATTTGGGAAATTTAAATCCTCCGATTGAGTTCAAAAGAAAATTAAATTTGGTCGTCCTATTGTCAATTTGACAACCGGGTTACAAGGAAAAATTGTCTCCTATAACGCTTGACATTTTCTTATTAGATTTGTTTGCCAAGTTAAGTGAACAAGAGATATAGGTCAATGGAAATCTACAACCACATATTAAAATTTAAAGAGCCCAATGTGATTTGGGAGCTAAAACTGGGCAGCAACTTCAAAAATAAACAAAATAGAACAGTCAAGTTTCTTTAACCAGGTTTCAGCGTGAATTTCTTACAAATACAGAAGAGAGACAATGAGGACTTTTTTTCCCAAGACAGTGAATGAACAAACCTATTTAATATTTCGGCCCTATATCTAAGGGCGTCTTCAGTAAAGAAAATAATAAAAATTAACACAAAAAACACTTACAATAAAACTTCTTGGTTAAAAATCCATTTTTTAAAATAGCCTTGGTATCATTACTTCTTACCGGAAAGTTTAGTCAAGACTGTGTGATAAAAGCTCACATTTTACAAGCTAAAAAGGTTCATTCATTTCACTAACTGTATTTGTTAAAAACCGGAATAATTTCTTATTGCGATGTTTGCATTCTCTGTAGTTAATCTTATAGTTCTTATGGGATTGGGTTTGTTTTTAATGGTTCCTTTTTTTTGTTTTATTTTTAATTAGATTGTTTTCCATAATTAATTTTGTGTACATAGGGTTGAGTGTTTATTCACCCAAGTCTCTATTTAGGGATGTATTGATATTTAAGTCTCGTTTGATTTCGATTGGATCGCGGACAGTTTGTTAGATTCCTAGGCCATTGCTAATTCGAATCGTTTCATCAAATAGAACATAATGATTTGAATTTTCAAAAATATGATTGCTTAAAGCTGAATCGAAAGATATGTAGCTATTTTTAGATTTTAATGCTTTTCAATACTTTCTTTGTGTTGCTGTACTATAGATCCTAAATTCTGATGGGTCCAACCAATGTAATAATTTCCATAACTACTTGGTTGTTGATATACCACTCTTAGACGAGTAACGGTGGTTTTATCCTTACCAGAGTTAAAAAGATCCATTATACTTAAATTACTTGTGAAGACAACACTGAAATTATTTTTTAAGCAAACTTTTTTTCAGTTTTGAAGTAATTTTCGGAATATAAGGTAGGTAAATCGTGCTTGTGGGTTTATTCGAATCATTTACTGGTGTGGGATTTCAGGCTTTAGAAAAATGTATCTCTAATCTTTGATCAATAACAGTATTTTTGAGAGAAACTAGGTACCTGTTGCCAAAAAGTATGTCTATAATAAAATTTAATTTTTTCTTAATATACGGCTCTGAATAGGTGTTAAGTACTCTATCCAGAAGAGATATTACCACGCCTCTTTTAAACTGTGTAGGATGGTTAGATTTGAAGTGAAGGTATATATTATTGTGCGTAGGTATTCTGTAAACCGTAAAATCAAGGTTATTGACACTACGTATTATAACACGCAGTATTTTTCCATCTGTTTCGGTCACTAGAGTCAATTGCAGGTTTCTATCATCAGAATTTAAATGTTCTAGAAAATCTTTAAGTTCATTTTCGCCATAATTCCGAACTGAAATTATGTCGTCCATGAAGCGTCCCCAAAACACAAGATTAAGAAAATACGATTTCTATTATTTCGTATTCGTATTTCAACTGAAAGTAAGAAGCAACAATGAAAAGAACAGAAATTGTTCCGTATATGAGGGGGATAACCCATAATAAATACTCGCTCTTCACGCCAAAGTTTCTTTTTGTATTTTAACCATGCCCTCATTCTAATTAGACGGCTCTCGTGTTTCAGGAGTTGTTCTTAAATTAAAATTAGCGTAAAGAGCGAGGTATTAAGGAGAGGGATTTGCCCACATATACGAAGTAATTTTCCTTTTAATTATTTGGCATGTATTGCTAGATGATTAAAAAGGTGTATCTGCAATGTCCTGGGAACAGCTTCGGGGATCAAGATGAAATTTTAAAGAGTGTTGGGGTGGTAATCGGGCTTTGAATTTTGAATCGATAAGAAGAGGTAAAGGGGAATGATGCAAAGATTTTGATCTCTAACATGATTAGAGTTTATTTTTACTACAAGATCCTGTCAGACCAGGTTCTATTTTGGGCAAAGTAGTGATGCAGACCCAAAGTAACCATATATGCAAAGCTTATAAAAATAGTTCATCTCCACTATCTCAGGAGCAGATTGTCGTAACAAGCTTAAATTTCCAAATGGCGCCGGAGGGTCAAGCAAATCTGAAGATTTGACTTGAAGGATGGGGCAGAGGTAAATTGCAATAAACTATGGATACAGGCTATTAAAATAACTTATCTGCGACATCAACTTGTCAGTATCAATCTTAAACTCTCGGAATGTAGGGAAGAAGAGAAGGCGAGGAGACATTACGTTTTTTTTCAGAGGGCGGAAGCGTGGGAATGAACGAGTATTAATCACAAATTCGCCAAAAAGACTGTGCACTATTAGCCGCAATGGAACTAGAATCTAGTTTTGATGAAGCAGTGAGGCAAATAAAAAGACAGTATATTCACCGAGGCTATCAAAATAACGGATGCGTAATATCTCGTAAGCATTTCTGATCATTAGGACTAATTATATTAATCTCAGTCACTCCACTTCGAGTTTTTCATCATTCCATACCAAAAGGCTAGAAAATATTGGAGGTACAAAATTAGCGACTGAAATTGCATTTGGCTTAAAATAACAATTTGTAAGTTGCCTGGCCCCGTTGACCCGTGCGCAGATAGAAAATTCGAAACTAATTTTGGCTGTTTCTGTTCATGACCTCGAAAACTGGCCCTAATTTTGTTTAGTCTCTGATAGGCTTTGGGTGATAATTTGATTAAACGATATATTGATATTTTCACTTTCGATATTCGATATATCGATTTTGTTATTTCTTATCAGTTTTTTTTTGCTCAGATTAACTTTAGGGTTTGGCAAAATTTAATAACATAATTGGTAACTAATGAGTATTTTGCACATTTTTTTTTTCCAAATTTTGAATAATGTACAAAAAACTTCCATCGCATGAACGGATATTATAAAAACCTGATTAGGAAATACTCGAGCTCAGGACAAAAAAAAAATAACCTACTGCGTATTTGGGCTATTCAAATCAGCAACATGTTAATATTTTCCCCTGAGAATTGGTCCAGTATTTTGGTGACTAAATAAAAAAAAAAATGTTTTTATTTCAACTGATAGTAAGAGGCAGCACTGAAAAAAAAAAAACAGAATTTGTTCCGTATATGAGGGGGATAAACATCCTCGATACCTCCCTCTTCACGCCAAAGTTTCTTTTTGTATTTTAACAATGTACTTATTCTAATTAGACAGCTCTCGTGTTTCAGGAGTTGTTCTTAAACAATTGGGATAAAAAGTTAAAATAAGCATAAAGAGCTAGGTATTGAGGAGGGGTATTTGCCCTCATATACGAAGTAATTTCTGTTCGTTTTAAATTTTCATATTGCTCCTTACTTTTAGTAAAAAAAAATGTTTTTTTTTATTTAATTTCTAATAGTTTTTCAAATGATGCCAAACAATCCACCTTTTGTCTCCATGGAAAATCTCCCCAAGAAAGTTCTTTCTTGAAAATTCCTCCCGCACAAGATGCCCCATTTCCCAGACAATTCTGTCACTGTTGAAAATCCCCCCCCCCAAAAAAAAAAACATCTTGCGGACAATTCCGCTTGGAAAATTAAGTTTAGCCAACTTTCTTAAAGAAAAAAGACTAGTTTTTCTATTAATTTCTAATCGTTTTTCAAATCATGCCGGAAATCCTCTCTCCGTGGGAAAATTTTCCAGTAAATTCACCCCTCCCAATGTCTAAATGGAAAGTTAGTCCCTTTTAAGTTTCTCCATGGAGAATTTTTCCTGCCGAAAATCCCCCCACGAGACAATTCCCCCCCACGAGAAAATCCCCCAGACAAGCTCAACTCCTTTGAAAATTTTCCTGGGAATATTCAGAATATCTCTACATGAAAAATTTAATCGGCAAAGAGAAAATAAATTAAATAAAAAGAATTTTGTTTTAGAATTTTAGTAAATTAACCCGGGTAAAGTTTTTCCCCGGAAACTTCCCACCTCATGGAAAGTTCTCCCCTTGGATAATCCCCGCAGAAGGTTCCCCCCGCGAAAAAAACACCCAGCCCCCAGAAGGGATGTTAAGTTCCCAATAACAAATACTAAATGAAAATACTGGACAAATTTCATAGCTTACCACCCTTTCCCCAGGGACTTGCAGTATGTCATCCCTTGAGGTATGATTTTGCTCGGACGACTTTAGGAAAAAGGAGTATGGAAAAGATGGGGGAATCGTGTTGGTCACGAAACGGGGAACGAGAACTGTAATTTCCATTCGAGCGAGCCCTTTCCCGATCTTATATTACCGTTGGTTCAATACGATCACCCTGGCAAAAACAGAAAAAAAAAAAGTATTTCTGGTCTTTCTTTTGGCAAAAATTGCAAAATTTTTACATTTTTACATATGGAAGCTAAAAACCCTTACCCTATGGTTCTCATATATTCCGAAGCTAACGGTGTGATTTTTTATTAAGATGCATTGAATCTTTAAGGGTGTTCGTCCTCTTTCTCAAAAATCAAGCATATTTTCTCTGGCTTTTAGCTTTTGATGGGTACATGAAACTTGATGAGTTTTATATATTTGGAATCGGCATGAAAAGCCAATTCATTTGATGTGTCTATTGTTATAAAAATTTTGTGTTTTATAGTTTTGGTAGCTATTTGGGTAGGTTGCTTCATACTAAGAGATTGCAAACACGAACTGTTTGATTAACTAATCAGGCTTGGAATCCACTCCCAGAAAGGATATTGACGGTGATCATGGACATTAACTTTTATTACAACTTTGTACAGTTAATTCCGAAACCCATATTACGAGACTTCCATGAATTGAGTGGATCAGCTTTTTTCGAACTAAGGACTCCCTACTGAAAATCTAGAGAGCCGTGACAGATACAACTGCTGACAAAGCTTGCCTTGCAGCGACTAGTGAAACTTCGTCATGAGATCCCCACAAACTGCCTTGATTGTGTAGTGGCTGAATCATAGGGATTGTTACGGCACTTGCGTCTGCTGATACACATTCCAGTAAGGCCCAATCCATCTCTCTTGCTGTTCTCTCTCAACTTCGAGAAGATCGTCAAGGGTATTATACCAAATCTAGAAACGCGGATCGAAGCATGGTACAATCGTGACGAGTTTGATCTGAACACATTCTAGCCAAGCTTTTTGAAGGTTCTTAGTAATATTTGAGAGCACGACCTCACCAAACGTATTTGAGAATGGGCTGTGCCATCTCATGGAGGCAGCTGTTTATCAGCATATGCGAGTCAGCGGATTGAATAGATTATTATTTCTTCTCGACCATTTGCAAAAGAATTTTCTATGTTCGATCTCTTCCGCTGGACATTCATCGGTAGATACCAGAAAAAATCGATATAATATGGTTTTTGATGTCGATATTTATGTTTTGATATTTGATATCGATATTTGGTGCGATATATCGATATATCGATATGGATATTCAATATCGTCCAATCGTACTAGTAACTTACATAGCATGTAGACAGAAACAAGCAGACGTAACTGAAAACAAAAGTATTTTAACTGTTGGTTGTAGTGATATGTGAAATCTGAAACTGGGCCAAAAAATTTTGTTTTCTCAGATTAGCTTAATGTTAAAGTGAATGTAAAGAAAGATAAGGAAACCTCAATGAAGAAAAGATCTACGGAGAAAAAATTACATTGCTTCCAGGCACTAAAAGTACGTCTTAATTTATTTTGTTTCGGATCTACTGATAAATTCCTCAGTCACACAAGCCTAGGAGGGGAAAACGGTTAGAAAAAGAGGGTTGTACTGACCCGTGAAACAAAAAACGGAACAAACGTTGTATTTCTCTGGTCGGCTTAAAACTTTCAGGGTAAGCAGACTTAGCATAGGGGTAATCTACAAGGAAAATAAGTTGTGTAAGCACACTTAGCTTAACGGACATCGTCAAGGACAATACGTTACGAAAGAAAAATGCAGGTATATCGTACAAATAACAGTTTTAACAGAGATCACTTTGTATATGATCAAAATATCAAGAGATTTTGACATTGTTTTCACTGTCTAATAAAAGTATTTATCCCTATTTGAACTATTGTTTGTACGTCATAGAAAGGTAATAGTAGTGGGATTCCTCTGCTTTTAAGCGAACACTATCCATTCTAATCCTAGTCTGGACACTTTTGTTTAACCTTCTTCCAGACACAGGTGCTTTTTACGTAATAGGGCTTGTTTGTTTCAGGAATCTTTATTGATTACTTAATAGGGTTTGTTTACTAATGCAAATGCTCTCTTTAGTTGTTACGTAATATGGTTTTTTTACTTAGGCAAATGCTTTTATTGGTTGTTACATAATAGGATTTGTTTACTTCAAGATGTAGGCGCTTGTTACGTAATAGGGTATTGTTTATCTATGCAAATGGATGCAGGTGTATATTACGTAATAGGGCTTGTTTACTTTTAATTGTTATGAATAGGACTTGTTAAAGTCTGCTAGACAAGATGCAAACGCACGCGTGACGTTACACAATTCCACTGGGCTCCTAGTGGTCTTTTGCACCGGGAGCCCCTAGCAACCAATTCAACCAGAGTCCTAGCATCCAATTCCAAAGGGGGGCCCTAGCAATCAATTCCAACGGGGGGGGGACTAGTGTTCAATTCCAACAGAGACCATAGCAACCAATTCCAACGGGGCTCTAGCAGTCAATTTAAACGGGGCCCTATCAACCAAAATGCAAGTGAAATGATATAGTACACTTGTTTATTAATCTTGCATGACGTATTAGATCTCAAGGTCCACTAGTCAAGCGGCGAAGCCTACATAGTATGGAATTTTGCTTATGTTGGGGGTGATGCAATCCTGTGTAACTTTGTGGAATTATTGGGAATGCCATAATCTCGCTTGACATATTTCTTCATGGTCCGTAGGGAATCCCCACTTGTACCTGATAAGGGAGCGTACGTTGGTGTTACGTAACAGCGGCAAACACGTGAGTGTTACGTAATGGCGGTGCAAAAGTGGAATTTTACGTAATAACGGTGCAAACTTGGGATGCCACATAATGACGATGTACACGTGAGATGTTACATAATACTTTAAAAGATTTTTTCTTCACGATTTAATTTTTTTCTTAGGAAAACCTAGTATTCTTAGTATTTTTGTTCCCTTTAGGAGCTGAATCAAGAAGGACTCCCTAAAATTTTGATTCGGGAAATAATTTATAATGGAAACGTTTCAATGGAGCTATGGATTACATGTTCCCTAGGTATGCAATAATTAACATGCAGCAGAAAAATCGATTATTGGAAATTCGTTACATTTGATGTATACCTCCTTGTTACAGTGTTTTTAATTTTCCAACTTGACCAGGACATGTTAAGTAAGGCATCATGTCAGTGAGATGTAGCATAGAATTGACTTTAGATATTTCTTCACATAAATGACTACGTATTGAAGGCTCATCCCGGATCAAGAAATCCAAAAGATACGAAATTTTTATTCTACATACAAGTTTTATTAATAAAAAACATTATAAAATCATAAAATCCCAGAAAAAAGCAAATAAAACTCAACAAATAGAAAAATAAAATTTGAAAAATCTGAAATAAGGTAAAATATAACGATAAAAGCGTGAATTAAAAATGGTCAGGGTCCTAGCAACCAATTCCAGAGGGAGTTGGTTGTTATTAAAGGTCATTTTATACCATATTAAGAGGTGTTTCAGGGGGGGGGGTTCTTAATGAAAGTTCCTCGTTTCTATTGCCCTATTAGACACACCTGCCTGTTACATTGTATTAATTTAAATACATTTTCTCGCTAGTAAATGAGAGACACCAACCAAGAAAAAAGAGACACTCTTTTGAATTCGGTTATTTATCAGATGTTTTAATAAAAATCCCAAATTTTTTAGCCAAGGCAATGCATATTCACGCCACCGTGACAACATGCGGATTTCATGGGATTTTATTAGTGGTAAATTTAAGCCATGTTAAGAGATAATTCTGAGTGTTCTTAATTCAAATACCTAGTTTTTATTGATTTATTAGACGCTCCTGCCCGTTACTTTGTATAAATTTAAATATATATATTAGCAAAATCGCATGTCGAATGAGCCGCAAGTTTTATGCAAAATGCAGCAGAAGCCTCATTACTTACAATAGTAATAATAAGAAAAAATTTCAACTTCACTATATGTTTTCCCGCTAGCAAATGAAACATGCAAACGAAAAAAAGGAACAATTTTTTTACATTTCGTTATTTCTTAGAGGTTTTAATGAAAATCCCACGTTTCCTTGAGCCGATACTATGCGTATTCATGCCACCTTGACAATATGTGGCTGGTCCCTGATACCCCTATTGTACATATTATCATTTCAAAGCCATTTTTCTTAATAAAAATAATGCTTCAAATTCATCGATTCGTTTTTTCGCAGACCACCCCTTTCGTGACACACCATGTCAATTCACGCCATCGTGACAATATGTGTCTGCCGTTAACCACCACCGTTGGAGATAGGATTTATAAACATGTAACACGTTACCAGCAGGATAAGCAAGAAGTTGGCCTTCGTTATCAACTAAAATTTTTGCCTTGCATTCTCTTTCAGCATTATCATCACTGGAAATGTTACTCTTGCATATCCACCATTTTGATGATGGAAATTCTTGAGGCACTCCAGAGGAATTCAACTCCTTACTGTCATGACAATGCACGCATACATTTCAATTACCATCCCTATTAATGCATGTTTCATAGTTCAAATATTGCGAGAATTCAACGCAGCAATAACTTTGTCTTGTGCACACTTTATTGAAATATTATAACTTCGCTTTTTAAAATAAGATATTAGTGTTTATCCTTCCAATATAAAAATGATACTTATTGATAACGCGGAATAAACTAGCTATTGTTGATGACAAGTCATAGAGCACCAGGGGGTAGCCCCATAAAAATCCTGGAATCAGCGATAGGTTGAGAATATAACAGGAATGATAATGTCTATCACAGGCATGTCAGGTGGCAGGCATATATTGTCATGGTGGCGTGAACTGACATGGTGTATCACGAGGGGTGGCTTGATAAAACACAAACCAATGGATTTAAAGCATAATTTTTATCAAGAAAATATCTGAAAAATGCCTTAAGAGCGATAATATGTATAGCAGGGATCCCATGGGCCGTATTGCAAGGGTGGTGCAAATTGATATGGTGTATCACAAGGGGGGGTGGCTGAAGGAAACACGGACCAATGAATTTAAAGCATTTTTTATCAAGAAAATGTCTGAGAATACATTAGAATGATAATGTGTATCACGAGGGTGTTACAGCCCAACCACATATTACCATGATGGCATGAATTGACATGGTGTATCACGAGGGGAATGGCTTAAGAAAACATGAATCAATAGTATTTAAAGAATAATTTTTATCAAGAAAATGTTTCAAAATGCCTTAGGAATGATAATGTGTATAGTGGGGTGTCACGAACCAGCCACATATTGTCACGGTGGTATGAATTGACATGGTGTATCACCAGAGGAGTTGCTTGTGAAAACATATATCAATAGATTTAAAGCATAGTTTTATCAAGAAAATGTGTGAAAATGAGTTAGGATTGATAATATGTATCATAGGGGTATTACAGACCTGCCAAATATTATCAAGATGGCGTGAAACGCATAGTCTTGGTTCAAAGAAACGTAGCATCTTCATTAAAACCTCTCAGATATTACCAAATGCAAAAAAAGTTCTTTTATTTCTTCGTTTGCGTTTCTCACTAACCAGCAAGAAAACATATAGTGTAGTTGAATTTTTCTTATTGTTACTATTGTAAGTAATGAGGCTTCTGCTGCATAAAGCGTAATACTTACGGCTCAGTTGAAATGCGATTTTCCTAATGCCAAGATTGAAATTAATACAATTTAACAGGCAAGTGCTTCTTACAAAGAAAAAATACGAGACATTTTAATTAAGAGCTCTCTGAAATCCCTCTTAATATGGCTTAAGCTTACCTCTAATAAAAACCCTCTCCATCCTCCCTAAAACTGGTTACTAGGTTGGGGCAGCCACATATTGCCCTAGTGGCGTGAATACGCATAGTCTTGGCTCAAAGAAACGTGGAATATTCATTAATATCTCTCAGAAATTAACCGAATGCCAAAAAGTGTGTCTTTTTTCTTCGTTTGAGTGTTTAATTAACTAGCGAGATAACGTACTGTTAAGTTGACAGTTTCTCTTATTATTACTATTGTAAGTAATGGTGCTTCGGCTGCATAAAAATTAATACTTAAAGCTCATTGAAAATGTTATTTTGTTAATACCAAGATTTAAATTAATACAATATAATAGGCTAATGGATACGGGGCATTTTTAATTAAGACCCCCACCCCCAGAAACATCTCTTAGTATGGCTTAAATGTACCTCCAATATTAATTCCCCCCTTCCCCATGGAAAGGGTTTCTCGGGTCAGTCGGCCACAAATTGTCACGGTGGCGTGAATATGTATATTCTCGGAGAATATGCATATTCTTGAAGAAAGCTAATTTTATTGCACTACATAAAGGCGGAAGTAGTAGTGATCCTTCAAATTACAGAGGCATATCACTTTTATCAGTGTTTAGTAAAATTTTGGAAAAGATAACGAACCATCAGCTCCATAGTTTTTTAATTGGCAAAAATATTTTTCATCCTTCTCAGTTTGGTTTCATTAAAGGAAAATCAACAGAGTAGGCAATTGATCAACTTCTGCTTGAGATAAATGTTGCAATCCACGGTGATCATTATGCGTTGACAGTATTTCTTGATGTCGCCAAGGCCTTTGAGACAGTAGACCATCGTCTGTTGTTAATGAAACTCCCAAAATATGATTTGCTTTAAAATCCTTAAATTTTCTTAAAACTTATCTTATGGGTAGAAAACTTGAATTTCATGATAGAATTAATGGTATTCGTTCAGAAAGTGTTTTGACAAGTTGTGGGCTCCCTCAGGGGTCTGTCCTTTGACCGACCTTATTCCTTCTATTTATAAATGATTTGCCCGAGGTATTACCGCTTTGTAAAATTGTAATGTTTGCAGATGATGTTATTATTTTCGCATCCCATGCTGATTTATCCATACTTTTTCAGTGGATTGGTACGCCAGAAATTTAATTTCGTTAAATGAGAAGAAATGTCAATATATGCTGTTTTCTTTATCTGGCTCTCAGAAAACAGAACAGTTTTCTCTTTATCTAAATGATAGGGTAATAAAAATTATTGATCAATTTAAATATCTTGAAGTTATTTTGGGTGAAAATCTGTCTTTCCACGAACATTTGAAAACAATGTCTCTAAATATCTCGCGAAAGATCGGAATTCTTTCTCCTTTACGCCATTTTTTCCCAAGGGATGTTTTAAAGACAATATATATATTTTTTTTAATCCATAATTTCTTTATTGTGTTTATGTTTTCCTTCAACATTTAAAACTCTTCGAATTCCACAAAATAAAGCCCTTAGATTAATTTTTAATATTAATAATGGATCGTCAGTTAGCCATCTTTATGGATCTTCTGGTTTCTTCTCTGTTCATCAACATCATTTTATTGCCATTTCTAATATTTGCCACAATTATGTTTTTGGACAACTTTCACTAGATTTTCCAAGATTATTCCCCATATTTTCACAATTCCACAATTACCCAACATGTCACAGTTCTGATTTTTCTTTTCAAATTGGGCCAACAGTGCGAGTGGCATTTAGTTTGCGTCATACTGGTCCGAAAGTTTAGAATTTAATCCCAATAGCTGTGAGAATTTGTAATGATAGAAACCAATTTCTGAAGTTATTAAGAATTCATGTTGCTGGTCTCCCATAATATTTTCCGTTGTGAGTGTTGAAGTTTGATTTTCGTAGGAAGTGCACATTAATTTTAGCTGTAATTTTTTTTGGTGATATACCACGCGCTTAAGTTTGCTATTAGGCATTTGCGCTGTTTGGTTAGATTGTTTAATTCTTGTTGCAAACAAACATTTATCTACCTATCTATCTATCTTGGGTCAAAGAATCTTGGAATTTTCATTAAGACCTCTCAGAAATAATCCAATGCAAAAAAGTGTGTCTTTTTTTCGTTTGCGTGTTTCATTTACTAGCGAGAAAGCACATTGTGAAGTTGACATTTTTTCTTATTATTACTATTTTAAGTAATGAGGCTTCTGCTGCTTAAAGCGTAATGCTTTGGGCTCCTTCAAAATGTGATTTTGCTAGTCCCAATAGTTAAACTTATACAATGTAACAGGCAGGTGCGTCTAAGAAAGCAATAGAAACAAGGCATTTTCATTAGGACCCCCCAAAAACTCCTCTTAATTTTGACTTAAATTTAACTTTAGTAACAACCCTCCCCCCTTCCTCTATAATTGGTTTCTATGGCCCCTGTCTTTCTAATTCACGCTTGTTTTGCTTATATTTTATCCTATGTCAGCTTTTTTTCACGTTTTTCGTTTTCGTTGCTTTTTCTTTGATTTCATGATTTTATAGTGTTTCTTATTAATAAACTTTTTATGTAGAATAAAAAACTTGTGTTTTTTAGATTTCTTCTTCCAGGATGAACCTTCAATATTTGATAATTTACCTAATGAAATATCTACAGCCAATGCTATGTAACGTCTCACTGATTCAATACCTAACGTAACCGGTCTAATTCACGTTAGGATATATAAAATATAACCAATTTCCAATAATCAATGTTCTTCCCCGCATGCCAATTATTGCAAACATTGGAAACATATAATCCACAGATTTTCGAAACGTTTCCATTAGAAGCTATTCCCCGAATCAAAATACTAAGGAGGTTTTCATGGTCCAGCTGTCAAGCACACCATTCCATTGAGGGGAAGTCTTTTTCGATTCCTAAAAGGGACAAAAATGTGTAGATTATAAAGGATCCCAGAGAAAAAATGAAATCCTGAAAAACAAATTCTCTTAAAGTATTATGTAACATCGCACGTGTGCATCATCATTACGTAACGCTCCACGCATGCACCGTCATTACTTAACATCCAATGTGTGCACCGCCATCACTTAACGCTCGCGTGTGTGCCACCTTTATATAATACTCACGTGTGCGCTGTCGTTACGGAATACCAACGTGTGTGTCGTCACTACGTAACATCCACGTGGGCACCCTCGTCAGTTAATATCGGGAATTCCTCACGGGCCCTGAAGAAACATGTCACGTGAAATTGCGTCATTTCCAATAAACCTACCAAGTAACGCAAGATGGCATCACCCCCGACATAAGTAAACAATCCATTATTATGTAGGCTACCTCGCTTGACTAGCAGACCTAAAGATCTGGGCCCCCGATGGGAAAGGTTGTTAGCAGCCCGGTAGAATTTTCGCTACGGGCCAGGCGTCTTGAAGGTTCCCCACTAGCTTGCCCTGAAGGTCTATCTGGCCCTTGCGGGTTTTTCGAACAATCAAAGGAACTATGCCGTAACGCGTACGTTTGCATCTTGACTAACGGACTTTAGTAAGTCATATTAGCTAACAATCAAGGTAAACAAACCTTATTACGGGACATAAACCCGCATTCAGTTGCATAAGTTAACAATACCCTATTATGTAACAAGCAAATACATCTTGAAGTAAACAAATCCTATTACCTACCAAACAAAAAAAGCATTTCCATAAGTAAACAAACTCTATTACGTAACAGTCGAAGAAAGCTTTTGCATAACTAAACAAACTCTGTTGCGTAACAAGCAAAGAAATCCTGGAGTAAACAAACCCTCTTACGTAGCTAGCACTTGCGTCTTGAAGAAGTTTCTAAAAAACACGTCCGGGCCGGGATTCGAAAGGGGTACTATACGTTTAAAAGCAGAGGGACATCACTACTGGCAGTATAGCCTTCGAAAATATTTACAAATGCAGATATACAGATTCTTAGCAAGAAAAAGCATTTTATTTTGTTAGTCTGATCTAGTTTTTCCTCAGGTCATCTGGACACCTCATCAAAAATTTCAGAACAAAGAGAGTCTCAATTAAGTCAGAAAAACCAAGGGAAAAGATTCATGGCGTTTTTTTTCTTCTTTTCTTCCATTCTTTTCCAACAAAAAAAACTCTTTAGTAAATTTCCTTAACATGTAATTTATTAAACAAAAACCTGTTATAACAATATAAAGGATAAAACGTTTAACTTTAATGAAATAGAATAAAACTTTCATAAAATTTAAAGTGAATATCAAGGTGTCAATAAGATTTGGGTTGGAATGGTTTTGGGCCTATAGAAGACCAGAATCAGCAGAGTTTCAATTTTATTAATTGAAAATTTCCACGTTTTCAATTAATAGAATTAAGAATTAACCTCATCCTCTGCTAACAAATATTCAATAGTCAAACTTTTATCAAAAATATATTGCACAAAATTGCTGCTGACTGTATGTTCATCGGCTGAACATACAAATTTGGTTCAAATATTCCTACTATTAGAAAACATTTCTACTATTAACAAATAGTAAAACCATGCCAATCTAAGACAAACAAAATTGAATTATAAGGAAAGATTTCCAAGAAAGAAATTTTCTAGAAAAAGTAAAGAGCCATATTTTATACTTAAGACGAGTAGAAATCTACTCATATATCTAACTTAAAACGAATGGGAATTACTATCAACGAATAAATGAAGCCCAAACAAACAGAACGTAAAATGAGTCATCACATCAAACATAAAGATAACAGTCACTGATACAGACTAATAAATGAATCCCGAAGCAAATAGAAAGTAAAATGAACGATCAAGTCAAAGTTAAACTGAAACTGAACAGAAACTGAAAAAAAAAAACACGTGTAGACATACTGTTTCATCAACCTTCTAAAAGCCAGAGTTTCATTTGCACTTTACTAAAGAAACAGCACATTTTAAACATTATCTCTTGCATGAGCGAGAGCTGCAACATAGTAAAGAGCTAAAACACCCCATTGTAACTAAAAGTTCAAAAATATATTGTGAGAAAAAACTGGCTGGTGAGGAAAATTTGCTATTTAACCTTGATTCAGGAATAGTAGCTTCTGACTCAGTCGTCTTTTAAATAAAAGTTTATTGCAAAAGCAAATTCATGGAAATTTCAAAAAAGGGGTAGTAGCCCTCTAAAATGGCGCCGGGTCGAAATAAAAGCTACGGTAGAGTATTTTTTGCACTAAGGCGAGCAGGCTACCACGAGATCACAGAGGGATGTTTAACGGCTTAATTAAAAGCTGCTTTATCTTATAAATTTGTGCTCCTAACTCCTTCATAAAGTGCTATAGTGCCATATGACGCTTTTTGGTGCCATTTCTGGAGGACAATGGCAGGAAAGCATAACAGGAGTACTATTGTAGTCTCTGTAGACAAATAACCTTAGCCGGAGGTCTACATTTCTCCCTTTTGTATACTCTCCCTCTCATCCCCTTAGTAAGTGAAAAAACAAAACTACGATTTGTAAAGAAAAACTGCCAAATGAATAAAATACGAATTATTGACTTTCAATTCTACGAAATAATTTTCATTTTTGTGTGCACATTGTAAAAGATAGCCACAATGACATACCCCTCAGACTTTTTATTTATATGACAAGGATGCATATATCTTGCATGAAAATTTAGCTGACATCAAAAGTGGAACCAATATTCAATGCCAAGCGAAATCGTGTTGATTTCTTTGGTTTCATTGTCCAATTTATTAAGTACTAGCTGTTGGGGTGGCGCTTCGCGCCACCCCAACACCTAGTTGGTGGGGGCGCTTCGCGCCCCCCCAAGCCCCCCCGCGCGCGTAAGTCGTTACGCGCCATATTAGTTACGCGCCATTGTAGTTGTGTCCATATGTCCCACCTGTGAATATAGATATATATATATATATATATATATATATATATATATATATATATATATATATATATATATATATATATATATATATATATATGTTTTTAACTACGTAAAACTTGCGAATATACAACATTCTTTGCTGTCCCATTGTCTGTGCATATAAATAGATTGTCAGGTTTACCGACTCTTGAACATGCAACATATAATGGTCCATGGGAAAACAATCCGTATTCAGATCTATACCTCATGATTCTAATGATTGCCCTTGAGCTTTGTTGATGGTGATTGCTAATCGACCATTCCCTGAGTCGCCATCGTCATTTATATATCCCCCTGTGCACCCCGGCGTCCCCTTTGTAGTTATGTCCCTGTGTCCCGGTCGTCATTTATATTCCCTGTGTCCCGGTCGTCATTTGTGTCCCGGTGTTCCAGTCTGTGATTTTTCTTTGAGTGTCCCGGGCGTCATTTATATTCCTTGTGTCCCGGTGTCCCGGTCGTCATTTATATCCCCCTGTGCCCCCCGGCGTCCCCATTGTAGTTGTGTCCCTGTGTCCCGGTCGTCATTTGTATCCCGGTGTCCCGGTCTGTATATACATTCGTTTTTTAGTTTTGTTTTTCTCCTTTATTTTTTTCCTTTTTTCTTTTTTTTCTTTTTAGTTTATTTAGATTTTTAGATTTTTTAGTTTTTTTATTAGTTTTTAGTTTTTTTGTAGTTTTTACCATTTTTTAGTTTTTTTAGTTTTTTTTTTTTACTTATGTCCTGGTCGTCATTTATACTCCCTGTGTCCCGGTCGTCATTTGTGTCTCGGTGCTTTGTTGATTGCTAATTTATATTATATTTATATTTATATTTTTTATATTTATTAATATTTTTTTAGTTTTCTTTTTCTCTTATTTTTCAGTTTTTTCCTTTTTTTAGTTTTTTCTTTTTTAGTTTTTAGTTTTTTTTTGTTTTTTACCTTCTTTTAGTTTTTTTAGTTTTTTTAGTTTTTTAGCTTTTTTAGTTTTTTTATTAGTTTTTAGTTTTTTTTTAGTTTTTGCCTTTTTTTAGTTTTTCAGTTTTTTTTAGTTTTTAGTTTTTTACCTTTTTTTTAGTTTTTTTTAGTTTTTTAGCTTTTTTAGTTTCTTTTTCTTTTTAGTTTTTTTGTAGTTTTTACCTTTTTTAGTTTTTTTTCTTCTTTTGTATTAGTGTGAAATAATTCAGACGTCATATGCGGACAAACACGACGTCACTCGACAGACAGACAGACAGACATAACCCACAAAAAACTTATTTTTATATATATTTATTCATATTTTTTTAGTTTTCTTTTTCTCTTTTATTTTTCAGTTTTTTCCTTTTTTTTAGTTTTTTTCTTTTTTAGTTTTTAGTTTTTTTTAGTTTTTTACCTTTTTTTAGTTTTTTTAGTTTTTTAGCTTTTTTAGTTTTTTTATTAGTTTTTATTTTTTTTGTAGTTTTTGCCTTTTTTATTTTTTTCAGTTTTTTTTTAGTTATTAGATTTTTACCTTTTTTTAGTTTTTTTTTTAGTTTTTTAGCTTTTTTAGTTTTTTTTTCTTTTTAGTTTTTTTTGTAGTTTTTACCTTTTTTAGTTTTTTTCTTCTTTTGTATTAGTGTGAAATAATTCAGACGTCATATGCGAACAAACATGACGTCACCTGATCCATCCACAGATCCACACACAGACAACTTATTTTTATATATATAGATATTTAAGAAACTAACAAAAACTTATTTTTGAACAACAAAGTTTTTCTTTCGCAAGTAAAAACTCAAAGTTGAAACTTGAAAAGAGCCAAATTATTCATTCACCAACAAAGTCAACTAATATCAACAAAACTAGCTCAATTAAATTTACCAATATTTTCAACTTTTAGATTTGTCATATTTTCATATTTTCATTTTATTTTATTATTTTCATTTTAGATTAGTCATATTTTCCACTTTCTTTAGATTACTAAAAAACTAGTTCCCTACTGTAAACTGAGCTTCCTTGAGTTTTTTACAGGATTATTAATTGTATATAAAAAAAATATCGACATCGCGGTCACTTAAAGACTGTTGATAAAATTGCCAATTAGTCTCCGGTTTGAGCAGGCTAGTCATAGAACTGTCATTCTAATTCTAAAGATATCGGAAAATATGACGAATCAGTTTATTTGAGATAATTTTGTAGGCAGGCTATATCCTATGTCATCGGCTAAGCAATATTTTTTTTTCTTTTTACGTTTCAACTTTAATATTTACTCATTAGAAACAATTTGCCTTTTTTATGTTAAATATAATTATATGATTGAACAGTCAAGAATCGCCGAAACTCCCAAAAATTAATACCATTGTATATTAAACAATTAGTCTGCTTCTATTGATTCTTTCTATTAATCATGAGTATTATGATCATTTTTAAGTCAAACACATTTTCATTGTTTTTTAAACTATTTTTCTGTTAAGAATTGATTTCAGCAGCACTTTACTCTGCTTTTGAAGATGCTAAAATCAACTACTGACTTTGCAGAGAAAAAAAAAATCCAGTTTGATCAAACAACTTATATAACTTTCAGAATACAATTTACACAAACCCAATTTCTAAACGGTTGAGGTATCAGAATCATAGCAATAATTCTCAATTTTCCACAGCCACTTAGTATTTTCAAAAAATGAAATTAACATTAAAAATGACTTACAACTTTGTTCTTCATTGGTGATCAGTATTTCATTTGGATTCCATTTTGACTAATAATTCCAGTAATTATTTATTTATAACATAAATCATACTAAGTGTATGACTTTCATGGATAAATATAGAGAAAAAAAAACTAAAATGCACTTAAATCGGTAAAATGAGAAACTAAATTATGATGTGACGAAAATCAGGTGAATGTTGAAACTGACTACTTTCTGTGTACCATTAAAAACTTTGTTTATATGTCTAGGGCATCAGATATCTTCGACTATCACTATGATTGGACTTATTTAAATCGCTTGATATCATTCTCTATCAAAAGGAGTAAAGTTGAGAAAGGTATAGAACAGAATGATCAGAAGAAGTAGAATACAACCTTAACGTTATCTAAAACATTCTTGTATTTTCAGTTCTCAAGCGCATTAGCAAACATCCAAACTTTCTGGATTTTTTTTTTCTTTTTTTTTACAGCCGATTATCAAAATTCACTAAAATAACTTATGAATCTTCGCTTTGAATCCTCTCCGCTTTTTCTAAGGACTCGGGTCAAGCCAGCCTTTGAATTGTTCATATTTCACCTACTGTGAACAGGTTTTAAGAATGCAGTGATTTATGGTGGGCAATAATTAAGAGAAATACAAACTATTCGTGAAGGGTAGGGCATATTTGTGCCTAAATATTGTTCATAATAACAGTGACACATTTCACTCAAAATTACTGTTGTAGTCAAAGTTTGCAAATTGACACGTCACATTTTCAAAGTGTCGTTCAAAATGGCAGGATCCTCTCACTTCTAACAATCATGCCCTGAAAGGCGATTTAGAGAAACTTCAAAGATGCTACACCATTTTCTTAGCGACAGATTTCCCAAAATAGGACGAAGAAGAATACAATTTCTTGATTCCTTGAAAATTGTGTTTTTATTCAGTTTTTTCTCTCCCGAACTTTTGATTCTCTTACAAATTACGAGAACATAGATGTCTCAGAAGAAAACAGCAATGACATCTTTGGTCACTAGTTATCAGGTCTTAGGCACAGATGTACTTTTTATTTCAAGTCAATTTTTGCTCATAAAATCACATTCAAGCAAAGAAGGTGAACTGCAGTGTAGATTGCTAGATGAAGTCATTGTACGCTCATACATTTTATTCTTCGCTCCTTGACTATCTGAAGGAGTTGGTGTACTTGTAGCTTTTGTGTAAATGATTACCGGGGTTTTATTTTTATTACTTTTTGTTATTTTTATAAGACACGAAAACATATCAAAAAACTCCTTGCGGAAGTTTTCATTCAACCATCCATACAATACAGGATTTAAACAGGCACTGGTCATACTAACTAAGTGACATATCCCATACAGGATGTACCTCTTCTCTGAGTTGCCCAGGAATGAACGGAATGAATCATCCACACAAAGAAACACGTGCAATGGCAGCCAGCTGGTTGCAAAAGCAACTGTTACAGAAGCTAGAAGCTGGTTGGTTCTTTTGAGACGGTTATGCTCTGCTTCAATTCGGTTTTTGTCATGCAGCATTGCCATTAGAGTTTCCATTCTATTTTTCAACTGTTTGGATATCTTTCTATAGGCGACCGATACAGTAATTATCGGAACAGTGTATTGAAAAATCACTGTTGTTACAGAGTAAGCAATACTGAATATTGATGAAAATTGCTCTTCGCAGCTTCTTATGATTATATAAGGTACATACAAAGGCTCGTGAAGAATTACTACAGTTTTTGTCAAGATCGAAGAAATAAATAGTGGTACTGCAAACAAAATACCTATCGTCCAAATTGCACAAAGCGCAATGCCCGCTTTTTTTGATTCAATCGTATTCTGTGTTGGGTGTATAATCAAATAATAACGATCAATGGCGATAGCCGCTATCGACAATGCTGATACGTAAACACAGATGGTTGGTACGCAGAATGATATGTTACACAAAAATGGCGTTTTCCCAAGTGGCCAATAATATGTTAATACACCAATTAATGTAAAAGGCATAGCAATGACACATAACAGAAGATCTGATACTGCTAAATTAAAAATAAACATGTTTCTTGTTGTTCTCATTGTCTTTTTGGTCAGAACAATGAACATTACTAGGCCATTTCCAAAGGCTCCAAATAAAATCAGTATAGAATATAATATTATAAAAATATAGTATAGGGGTGGTTGAATTTTTCTATTTATCAGGAGTTGCTTTTGAACATCAGCAGGAACACTTACATTTGATATCTCTAAATTGTATAGTTCTTCTTGCAAGTAATGGTTCTCCATGACACTTATCTTCACTACTAATGCTTCAAACTGTTTCGCCTCTTGGTCTAAACTTTGATTGTCTGCATACACAGTTTTGGCTTTATGACCTGTAGAAATAATGGTAATCAGCCTTACTATACTTATGTCTCAGTTTTTACATATCTGGGAAACCTTCAATTCAATAAAGCAAAAGCTGCTTTAAATTTTCTTTGACGATATCTCAGAGAGTCACTTAACAATTAAAATCAAAAGAATAATTCACTATAAACATAAAAATGTCACAGTCAAAGCAGTAGTTGTGACTTGGCACAGAGCGTTGTATCTCCCATAATAATGTATAAATTCCTTTTTTATTAATTCCCGTGACTTATCATAAGGAACTGATGATCATAAAGGATTTAAAGAGCTTATTCAAGCACAAAGCCTGGTTTCTAGCATCGTTTTTGAACCAAAATCAATCAAAAGTGAAATCGCAACCTTTTCAAAAGCTCTTATGCTATGGAAGTCGAATGAAAATTTCAAAGACAAACACTTTAACCAAAACCATCGAAAGATACAAAAATGTGGTTTCAAAGGCCATTTGTAAGTAGAGCACCATTCTTAGTTATGGTAATTTATGCCCTTTTTTAGAGTTTGGCCTCATTGTCCACTATACTTCATTTCTTCGTTGACATTTCGAATTCATTTCTTCGTTGACAGGGATTTCTGTTTCATTTAGGTTGGATATTTATATACGCTAATTTTGCTTGTCTTAAATTAGCTCTTAGATATTGATGGAAAAACAACTTTTAAATGTATGTTCCTTGTTTTTTTTTTTATTATATATATCCTTGTTGTAGTGATAATGACTAGAAAGTTTTTTTTTATAATGGCTCACTATACTAATTTAAGGTTAAAATCTATCGTAGCTGTCGGGGCGAGGAGTAGTAGTGGTAGGAGTGGAGTAGGTGCAAAATGATTTTGCATTTCCACATATACCTGTATTCTCGCAATCAATAAATCTGAAAATTATTCAGCTTTGCAGGAAATCAAACACAGCCTACCTTTTAATAGGCCACTTTTCAAATGGCTTATGTTCTATAATTTGTCTAGATATTGGATTTCCACACTGCTAGAGCAGCTCACCTCCATGCCTAATCTCATGGCGATTGCTCTTACTAAGACTTTCTCTACTAAAACTACTCTTGCCTTGGCTGCTCTGGCTATCAGTAGTAGTATCACACCAACGTCTTTTTAAAACATGAAAAAGTATTTTTAAAACATGTAAAAAGTTCAAAAAATTTTTAAACTCATTTCAGAATCGCTAAAGTTATCATTTAAATATTATTTTATTAGTTATTAATTAGTTATTATTAAAAGTATGGAGGTAAGAAATTTATATAAGGGTTTCCGAAAATCTGAACAATCTAGATTTAAGAATACAATGTAGAAAAGTAGAGTTAAAACTATGAAAATGAAGGCCTCTGAAGAGTGTTGTGGTAAGAAAATGGTATGTGGATGTACACCCCAAACCCCAATATCAGTTTCTTACCTCCATATTATTCAAAAGCCTTTCTTTTTTTAATTACAAATCAATTTTTTCCCATGTCGTACTCTTAAACCTAGATTATTAAGACTTTTATACACCCACATACTATTTACATACTATTCAGATATCTTCCTTTTAATAATTATAACTCTACTTTTCCTCATTGTGTTTGTAACCCTACTTCATTATATATATATCAAAAATATCACACTGATAAGCTCTGTTCTTCCTTTACCTTAACAAAACTTGATTATGTCTTACCATCAAGAAATATCAAAGCCAAGAAAAAACTGGCGCTCCAGGGAAAATCATAATCCCTGACGTTCTTACAAAGCAAGATGAGAGAAAAGTAATAATATAAATGACTGTTAAGATGATTAACAAAAAAACTCTGTTTTGTTGTGACAAAAACGTCACAAACTCTTAAAGCCAGATTTATTTCTCCATTTTAATGTCTATTAATGGGGATTCCCTTCGCCCTGACACTGTCAAAGGGTCTAGGTGTCTACCCCCCCTTTCTGCCAGGGTAAAACCTTCCACTGGAAAATACCCCCTAGCGGAAAACATGGTTTTCCAGATTTAAATATTTTATTTGTGTTCTGTTATTTTTTTAGTTTAGCTGAGAAGTGCCAAGGAAAGTGGAAAGAAGGAATTTATCTGTAAGTTTTGCCCCCCCCCTCCTTGTAAAATGCTCCTCTCATAAACTCCTCCAGAAGCTCTCCCCCTTCGGAAAACTCGAACGCGAAAAATGTGCGTATGTTTCCTAATAACAAACACTATCTTTAAGAAACGGACAATTTACAAAACTTAAAAAGGCATATAAACTTATGCAATGGGCTTCTCTGATCGTTTTGTAGCTAAGGAGATAAGGAGATACCTCAAAGGGTGCATTTTAATGCCAAAACATCCTAACTGTCATTGAGCCTTCAGATAAATTAAATAAAAAAAACAAGTTTTTTGAAATGAAAGTAAGGAGCGACATTAAAACTTAAAACGAACAGAAATTACTCCTTATATGAAAGGGGCTTTTCCTCCTCGACACCCCGCTCTTTGCGCTAAAGTTTATTATTGCTTTAAAAAGTAGAGTTGCGAGAAAGAATCAAACTTTAGCGCAAGGAGCGAGGTGTCGAGGAGGAAAAGCCCCTTTCATATAAGGAGTAATTTCTGTTCGTTTTAAGTTTTAATGTCGCTCCTTACTTTCATTTCAAAAAAACTTGTTTTTTTTTTGTTTAATTTCTGAAAGTTTTTGAATTAATGCATATCTGATTTTGGCTCTCCGTACATAAATTATTAAAGTGAAATTTGCATATTAATTCTTTTTTTGGCTAAATGGCTTTCTCTTAGTTTCGATCAGACGATTTTGAGAAATAAGGGGTGGGGAAGGAGGCCTAGTTGCCCTCCAATTTTTTCGGTTACTTATAAATGCAACTAGAACTTTTAATTTTTAACGAACGTTTTTATTAGTAAAAAATATACGTAACTTAAGAATTAACTTACGTAACAAACTTTTATATTCTTATATTTTTGATTATATATATGAGGGAGTTTGTCCCCTCGTTAATACCTCGCTCTTCACAATAAATCTTGTTTTGTCTCAATTCTTTAAGAATGACCCCTGAATCAGAAAGGCCGTAGAATAAATAGTTGAAATTACTAAAAATAATTTAGCATAAAGAGCGAAGTATTTATCTCCTTCTAAATACCTCGCTCTTTATGCTAAAGTATTTTTAGAACCCCTTATATGCGTAATAATCTCTGTTCGTTTTAAGTTTTAATGCTTCTCCTTACTTTCAATTGAAAAAACTTTTTCATGTTTATATTTTCATCGTTTTTTTTTTAATAGTAATGCTAGAAAATCCTGCGCCCTTTTCACCCTGAGAACGTCGGTACACTTCCCAATAACCATTACTGTATGTAAACATTGGTCAAAGTTAGTAACTTGCAGCCCCTCCTCCAGGGACTCTGGGGGTGAGTCATCCCCAAAGACATAGATATTATGGTTTTCGGCTATGCGGAACAAAAGGCTATCTCAAAATTTTGATCCGTTGACTTTGGGAAAAAAATGAGCGGCACTAGAACTTTTCATTTCCGTTAGAATGAGCCCTCTTGCAACACTCTAGGACCACTTGGTCGATATGATGACCCCTGGAAAAAAAAAAAAAACAAATAAACACGCATCCGTGATTAGTCTTCTGGCAAAAAATACGAAATCCCACATTTTTGTAGATTGGACCTTGAAATTTTTTCTATAGGGTTCTCTTATACGCTGAATGCGATGGTGTGATTTTCGTTATGATCATATGACTTTTAGGGGGTGTTTTCCCCTATTTTCCAAAATAAGGCAAATTTGCTCAGGTTCGTAACTTTTGATGACAAATACTAAATTTGATAAAACTTATATGTTTGAAATCAGCATAAAAATCCGATTCTTTTGATATATCTTTTAGCGTCGAAATTCCGTTTTTTAGAGTTTCGTTTACTATTGAGCCGGGTCGCTCCTTACTACAGTTCGTTACCACGAACTGTTTGATACAGGAATGACTTTAGGGGAAAGACAAGAGGAGGATAGAGGTAGAAATTAGTTATAATCCCGAGGCAGTGCTAGTCTTTTTTATAAGTCGAAAGTAATTGAATAAAAACCTCAAGGGGCATTTTTCAGGGGGAGATTTTTCACGTGTAGGTATTTTCCAGAGAGGGTATTTTCTGCGAGGTAGTATTTCCCAGAGGTATTTTTCACAGGAGGTGTTTTACCCGGGGGAAGGGCTGGTTGCCCTCCAATACCTTTTTACTTTTAAAAAGGGAACTAAAAGTTTCTGGTATCAGCTGTCACATGGTTCGGAAAATTTTCAGAAGCATCTTCAACTAAATCAAGAGGTACTTTGTACATCCTGTTTTACAAGACGACGTATCTACAATATGTCGAGAACAGCTGAGGGTATAAATCTGAGGGTATGAGGTTTAAACTTTCTCAGTAGCTTGAAGAGATATTGAAAAAAAAGGCTGGAGCCCAACCAGTCCTCCTCCCATATCCTTTTTAGATGCAATTTCCTCAAAGACATGTGATCAAAAGTCGTTTTCTAGATTCACAAAAGTCAAATATTTTAAACACACATGTTTATTACTTAACGTCCAGAAAGATCTGAATCATTCAAAAAAAACGAGAAAAAAAAGCTATAATGGTATGTGACTTTGGATCTTCTTCTCTTTTTTTGCAGAAATAAAACAAAGCTTTCATTTGAATTATCTTGACAGGCGTTTATATCTTGACTTTAAAAAAACAAACAATTCTAACAAGGTTGAACATGTAAAGATTCTAACTTGTGCTATCCCGATGATATTGCCTCATATTTGTAGAACACCGAAAAACTGAGTTTAGTAGTACACTTGCAAGGCGGTTCAGTTGTAAAGTGGTTCAATTGCATGGTGGCTCAGTTGCACGGTGGTCAAGTTGCACGGTGGTTCAATTGCATGGTGGTTCAGTTGCAATGGAACCGTTTTTCACACTTGACAGATTCTTTGTTTTTTTTTTGTTTTTTTTTTTGCAAGATTCAGATTATTTTGAATGACCTCGCTTGAAACTCGGTAAAGGCTAGGGGAGAACATGCTGTCAAATGTTAAGGTAAGACTCAGGGACCTTAAAGACTATTTTCCACAGTTGGAAAAATTTTGAAAGAATAGATAGATAAATCTGTGGATTAAGAAAATTAGAAGTAACAGAAATGACAGGGTTAAAGTACGGCTCTGAGAAGTGGTTGTCTCAAAAGGCTAAGGAAAAGTAGTTAAATTTTTCTATATGTATTGTCCCAGGATAGTTCTGGGAACTGGTTTGCTTCACTCTATCACAGGCAGCGCAATACCGCTGCCTAAGTAAAGAGCGATATGGCCACAATGTATTATTTATTTATTTATATTTATTTCATTTTTTGTTTTTTTTTCGTTTTAGACCAGGGCACTTCGTATAGAAAGAGTTGTAGCAGAAATTTCGAAAAGGGCTCAATCGATTGGAAACTGATCGATTGGAAATTGACTTTTAATAGTCGAAAGTCGTTGGAAGGCACCTAACCCCCTTCCTTTCCCACCATTTCCTCAAACACATCCAATCAAAATTTGAGATAGCCATTTCGTGCTTTTTATGGAAATTTGAGATAGCCATTTCGTTCAAAGTAGTTGAAAGGTCTGGAAATTATGTATTTGAGGATGACCACCCCCCTACAACCCTCAGGACAAGGCCTGTAAGTTGTACCCTGGGACCATATAAGGCTTATATAAAAAGGGTGATCGTATAAACCTCAGAAGCGGCTCGTTGGGCTGCTAATCAGAAGTTTTTAGTGCCATTTTGGAGATTCAGAGTGATGATGCCACTCCCAACACACACACACACACCTCGTATTTTCCTGACGTGCATCTGATAGAAATTTTGAGATGTCCATTTTTTGTCGTAGAAACTTCGAAAGGGGCTCAGTCAATTGAGTTGAAAGGTCTAGAAATTATGTCTTTGAGAAACTTTCGATCGGAATGGAGCTCATTTGATTGGAAGTCGAGAGTTTATGCCATTTTTAAGAGTCAAAATTGAATGGAGGGACGTTAGCACCCCCCAAGCCAATAATTCTGCAAATCATATCCGGTCAAAATTTTAAGAGAGTTATTTTGTTCAGCCTTGTTGAAAGGTCCTTTATTGGGGATGTCAGCCTCCCCACAGTCCTCAGGACAAGGGCTTTAAGTTAGGCAATTCGTTCATTGTTTACACATAGAATACGTTATTGAGAAAGCTATGCATGTTTGAACTTTACTTTCCAAGAAGACGAAGGGTATTCAGATGAGCCTTTCAGAGAGTGTTGAGAGGAGTGTTAAACTAAATCAAAACACATTATGTGTACATGTATTGTCAAAAGGGCACAACACAGGAATAACTAAGCATATTCATTTGGAAAATTCAGTAAATGATAAGGGAGATGATCAAAAAGGCAATATTTGCATGCTATCAATACTACTACAATCACAGCCACTACTACCACCAAACTACTCATTCACAGTATGAAGGAGAAATTTGAACTAAATCAAAAGGTGTGAAGCTTAAGCGGAACAGAAATTACTGCTTCTCAAATTCGCAAAACACACCTGAAAAACTGTTTCAAATAAAATTTCTCTTGATATTTCCCTAAATTTATAGAATTCTGAAAAACTAGCGGTTTACTGAAAACACAAAAATTGCGCAAAAAAAGAGGAATAGTAGCAGAAATTTTTTTATATAGCCAGCAGAAAATAGAAGGCTAATTTATAAAGTGCTAAGTAGTCTTTTTCCGCCCATAAAATCAAGAAGTTTTCTATATAATTTTAATTTTCCAATAAACTTCAGCAAACTTAGCCTTTAGCAAAACCCTAGTTATTCAGAATTCCACAAATAATACGAGTCAGTTTATTTGAAATGGTTATACAACATGAATATGTTGTATAATCTGAGAAGCAGCAATTTTGTTAATCTCAAATTTAAATTTTGCTCCTTTCTTTCACCAGAAAAACTTTGTTTTCAAAATGAATGTAAACACTACCAAAGGAATCTTCAAGGATACAAATTTGATTCTAGTAATCATGACGCCCGATATTTTAAACGAACATTCAGTTAGAACAACAACAAAAAAAGAAGAAAAAAGTCGGGATATAGTCTTATGATAGAATAGTGAATTGAAATACGTCGATATTAAAGGCTGTCTATACGACAGAGGTCAGGATGGCTTTAGCCTATAGAAGACCAAAGCCTGGGCTGATTCTTAATCTGTATTATTAAATGTCCCCATCCAAAAAAACTTTAAGGTAAAAGTAATATTCCGGTTTTGCCTAAAAATTGAAATAAAAATCCAACATTTTAATCCAAAATTTAAAATCCAGCACAGGAACTAAAATACACTTGTATAATATATTTAAATATATTTGTATAATAGGTTTTAATCCTAAGAAACCATGGCTGTCACCTAGCTTGTTACGTTGTAGAGATCAACTCTATAAGAATTGCTTAGATAATGAAAATGATCCGATTTGTTCAAAATCTTTTTTAATTTATAGGAATGCCCTTAATAAATTACTGAGAAATATAAAAAAAATGTTTGGAAATAAATTCACTGAAACTTGTGATAACCCTACAAAAACATGAAAAACAATAAAAAGTGTGATATCGACAGAAAACACTATTTTTCAATTCAAAATGTTTTGCCAACAAATAAACAAGGAGATGTATGTGATGCTCTTTCTCAGCATTTTGCTAATATTGGCGTAAATTTATCTTCCCGTATTGTACCTTCTGATGATGATCTTTCTTTGGAGTTTTATGTGAAGACTCCAATTGATATTTCTATGCATATCAAACCTTTGTCTAGTGATGAAGTAGAGAAAATGACCTTTGAAATGAAAAGTACATCGGCCAGTGGTGATTCACTTAATCTTCTTGTTTTAAAAACAGCGTTTCCTTATATTGGTAATGTTCTTACTTCCCTTATTAATTTTTGTTTGAAACTAGGAACGTTTCCTGATTGCTTGAAAGTTGCTAAGATAACTCCTATTTTTAAATGCGATAATAAGAATAGTAAGAAGTAGAATTACTACTTCGGTAATTAATGGAGCTCTTGATAATAAGCTTAGAGTAGCTGGTTTGTTTCTGGATTAGATTAAGGCATTTGACACTGTTGACCACTAAATACTATTGCAAAAATGTGAATTTTTGGGACTAAGAGGGGCTACTTTGGCTTTGCTTTGTGATTACCTCCAAAATAGAGAGTAGTACGTTCACATTAATGGATTTTCTTCAAGTAAAAATCTTGTTAAATATGGTATCACCCAGGGGTCTGTATTAGGTCCTACTCTTTTTTTATTATTATTAATGATCTTCCAAATACTGTTGCGACTACTTCTAGAATTAGGGATCTAGTGGATCCTGCACCTTCTGGGTCCAGGATCACTACACACTTACTTGCTCATGATGCGACATTGATGTGTGTTGCTTCAACGGAACAACAACTTACCTATATAATCAATGCACCAACGACTGTGACATGTCTTTGGTTGAAGGCAAACCGGCTTGGCCTAAATATAAGTGAGTCAAATTTTGTTATATTTTCACGGTCTCTAAATTATTATTTTTGGATTACAGAAATAGCTTCACCGAAGGGAATGGCTTAGCGGTCAAGTTCTGTTAAGTACCTTCGGATTATTATTGACGAAAATTTATCATTTAAGTAAGATGTAAAAGCTATAAGTAAAATACTATCGCGGAATTTAGAGATTATCCGTAAATTAAAGCACTTTTTCCTTCACATGTTTTAAGGTTATTATTTCTTTATTATTGTTATATTATATTTTTTACCTTCCCCTTAATAGTCCTTCCAATACGCGCACTGTAGAATAATGTCATTAGATCATTTTGTGGAATAGAGAATCGGGATTTGGTCAGGTCAGTGCACAGTATAATTAATATAGTGTCTGCAGCTGGATTGCGTGATTTTTATACACTGGTTTTTATGTACAAGTATTATTATGAGTGTGTTCAAGACTGTTTTACAGGAATATTTCGGGAAAGGTCCAACGTTCATTGTCACAGAACTCGGAAAAGTGGAGATATTTGGGTTTACCGCCTAGTTTCAAGTATGACTGCTTTTTAAGTTATTTGCAGAGGGACTAAGCTGTGGAATAAGCTTGTCCAAGTACCAAGGAATTACCCATTAGTCAACTTAAACCTGAGCTGCGTTTGGGGTTGCTTGGTAAGTATACCTTAGAAATAGACTGAGATTAATGGTATTAAAATTGACATTAAGTGTTTATTTTTTTGTTCAGGATCATGATATTATGTTGTTTTATTGCGCATGAATCATTTATGTAAGTTTTTTTTCTGTGCACGGTTTCACCCTTCTGCTTATTATAGATTAACTTGTTGTTTTTTGTTCTTTTTTTTCTCTCTCTTATTTTTCTTGTTCTTTTTTACTAGTAGCACACCCTCACAAGTGACACTTTTGGTGTGCTACCGATTGATTTTGTATGTGTTATTTTTTTTTATAATAAATTACTATTGCTACTAATCAGATCAAACATAACGAACACAGAGTAACACATAAAAGGGGGATTATCCCTTCTGAAAAGCTTTCTGAAACTTCAAGGAATCCATTCCTTGTAAATAAAATTATATGTTACCTATATACAACCTATATAGTTTAATGAGTCTACAGATTAGGTTTTCATTAAAACTTTCTCCCTTGTTATACATTTCTTTCAGTGGTATAGAAAACCATTGATGAATCATTTATTGATAAGCCAATTGAAAATACTGCTTCAAGAAACTAAGCACTTTCAGAAATTATTCATCCAAGTTTCAAATGTTTCATTTAGGCAGCAATATCCTATAATTTTGAATTAGATAGTAAAAACAATAATGGTTTTATGTACAAATAACACTGTCCTTTAAAATAGTAAAATTAAGTTGAAAGTCCGGAATATAAATATGTATTCTAAGTAATGCCTTTACGTTCCGTAGAGCCTTGAATTTTGTTGTGATTAAATACATAAACAAGTTTTTTCAACTAAAAGTAGGGAGTAACATTAAAACTTAAAGTAACCAGAAATTGCTATATATATATGATAGGGTTGACACCTCTTCCATGCCTCACTCTTTACGCTAAAGTTCGACTTTTTGTACCAATTATATAAGAATGAGTCCTGATACACCAGGACCGTTTAATAAGAAACAATAAACTTTTTTAAATATTCAAAAAAAAATTAAGAGTAAAGAGCAAGATACTGTAAGATACAAATGCGGGGGCAACTCCCCTCACATATGTAATAATTTCTGTTCTTCTGAAGCATTAACTTTGCCCCTTACTTTCAGTTGAAAAAACTGTTTTTTTTTTTTATTTAATTTCTGATAGTTTTTTAATTAATGCCTTGAAATCTAGCTCCCACTCCATGGACTATTCCCTTTAACCACAAAAACGTCTCCATGGAAACATCCTCCCAAGTAAGCATCCCAACCAGAAACTCCCCAGTCCTCCCAAAATAACTTTTTATTTCCCAATAGCCAATACTATATGTAAACAATGGGCAAAGTTCACAGCTTGCAGCGCTTTTCCAGGTGGCCGTGTGGAATCAAGTCATCCTCAAAGACATAGCTATTAGATCTTATGACTATGCTGAACGAAAAGGCTATCTCGAAATTTTGATGGGGCAACTTTGGGAAAAGGGGATGGGAGTGGGGCTAGCTGCCCTCCAAGGTTTTTTTTGTTGTAATTTTTGTTCGTTTAAGATTAAGGTTTTATTTGACCATATTTCTGCTCATTTTTTGGTTTAATTTTGCTCTTTCAATATTCGTTTACTCTTTTTGGAAAGTTTATTTTAATTAATCTATAGATAGGATCTTAATCCTAATCTTTTTGGAAAGTGTATTTTAATTAATCTATAGATAGGATCTTAATCCTATGGTAACACGATGGATTAATGCTCTGCTTGGTAGTACGGGTTCCGAAGTTTAATCCCAGTTTCCACAAGGCTGGGCGACAGGCTTGTTACTTGTTCTTATGAAAAAGTTTCAGTAGCTAAAATGTCAATTTGACGGTCTATGGCCAACCAATGGATCTGGAGGATCTTTACCCTTAAGATAAGACCTTGGAACCTATACTCTAGAATTCTCGGTATGTCAAATTTAGGATACATTTTCCATCAAAACTACGCTTTTTAGCATGTTTTCTTTTTTCAACAAATTATGTAGATTTTTTTATGCGAAGAATTTTTTTATGGTAAATTTCAATTAAGTTTGCTTTTTTGAATATAATTTTTTTCGATTGATAGATTATTATCAAAATTCCTATAATGGAGTTTGGATTCCTACTAACAAGGGCAACTGTTTATCATATACACAAGGGGATCTAAGAAAGTATATTATAAAATTATGCATGATAACATATGATTGACTCTAAATACATGCTCAACAAATTATGATCTAAACTTCAGCATAAAGACTGAGGGTGTATTGGAAGGCGGGCAAACCCCTTTACACACAGGATAAATTTAAGTGTTAACCTCAATCTTAACACTGAAAAACCTTTGCTTTTATCTAATTTCTGTTAGTGCTTTTATCTGTGGTCCTCATCAACGATCTGGCCTTTACATTAAACTTTAACTTTAAAATATCATAATTTTGGAAAAGAAAATTACCTTAGAAAAACAAGATGCATTAAGATTAACTGGGCCAGAAGGCTCTACAATGCCAAAAATGATTTTCATGCCATAAAGTCTAAATTTTTCAACGGAAAACTCATAGAATTCACGCTTCTCCGGGAGTGCCCCCCCCCTCCCTGCGTTGTGAAAATAAGCTAACTACTTCCATTAAAACTACTTCTACAGTAAGTGGACGTTATCATTCATATTGCATGAGTTGTTCTAATGTATTTTTTAAAACGAATCAAGGGCATATCCCACCTGCCAAGTATTACAACCTATTGCATAATCAGCGTATAAACTTCCACAGAGTAAAACACCCGTTATATTTTTCTTATAATATTTAAAAATAATAGTTTTGTTATTTCATGCGTAATTTTGGACAGTCCTTTGAAAAAGGAACCCAACCCATTAGTGACAACTGTTGATGGAGGATTGACACTCCCTATTAGACCTTGGGAGATATATATGGTACAAAGTAAGATCCAAGGCTTAAGGATCTTCAAGGTTGTTTAAAATTTGACAGACCAAAAAATATCACAAAATTACCTTATCAAGCTATGGGCTTATTATCCTAGGTTTTGTTGTTCCTGGTTTATGAGAAACTTCAATCATGAATGAGTGAATATATTAACTAATAAAGAAAATATACCTGGTGGAGAGTAGATCCTCGCGCAAGCTACTTGGGGAACGAAACTGTCGAAAACGGTTTGTTGTTTTGTAGAAAGATGTCCAAATGGTTCCGCAAGTAAATAATCGCTACAGAAAAAGTTTAATACGACCTAAAATATGATTGAGCACGAACCATCCAGAAGGCCAGTTGTTGAGCTCCACTTTTCAAATTTGAAATCAGCATCAAAGCCTAGGTTGTGAGATAACGAGAAAATTGCAAGAAAATGTGGATTGTTCAGAATTAAATAGATACCAAGAATTTTTATACCATTCAATTCATCCCCACACTCTTGAAGACAAATTCAACAGCTCCACTCTAAACTGTAATTTAGAACATATTCCATGCTCAAATACTGTCATATTTTTAGAAGGCTTTTGACTCAGGCTCCCAAAGTTATTATAAATTGAAATTTTTAAGTTCAAATATCTATTTAAGCTTTTCTTGATCAAAAATTAAAAGTTTAGATTAAGATTTTACAATCACCTAGAAACAACTAAATTGAACAAAGAAATATGGTAAAAAAAACAAAAAACTCGTAAGCAAATTCTATATATGCCTAGGCCAATCCGCTTACAAAAAGATCAGCCCAGTAAAAGAACTCCAATATACGGACAGATCTAAATTGTAGCTAAAATAATAAACTTAAAAACATCGATAGTTATATAACAGGTCGGCTGACCTTGTACTGTCAGCCGAAGCTGAGACACGCAAAATGACATTTGTTGTATTAAACGTCCTAAAAAAAAGTTCGCAGAAAATCAATCGTCTTACCCTAAGCCCCCACAAAGAGATGTATTTGGATAAGTAATGTTTTTATTCATTATCAAAGAAAAGTATTTCAGACTTATCCATCGATATCAGCAATGGAAATAGTCGTCATATTCAGATAGATCGTCGAATGGAATGAAAAAGAAATAATCAAAAAAGAGAATAAGACTTAGCAATTTTTATAATAATGTTCGTTCTATTATAGGCAGGACAATAGCATGGCCTAAGTAAAGAGCGGTGTGGGTACAATGTGTTATTTATTTTTTTTGGGTCTTAGACTAGGGCACTTTGTATCGAAGTAGTTGTCGTAGAAACCTCGAAAAGGACTCATTCAAATGGAGATTAAAAGGTCTAGTACCCTTTTTAATAGTCGAAAGTGATTGGAGAGCAACTAACCCTCCTCTAAAACCCACCATTTGCCCAAACACATACAATCAAAATTTTGATATAGCCATTTTGTCCAGCGTAGTTGAAAAGCCCGGAAATAATATATTTAAGAATTACAACTCATCCACCCCCCCCAGTCGTCAGGGCAAGGGTTGTACGTCAAGCTCTGGATGGAAATAGGGTTTATACAGAAAGAGTGATCGTATAAACCTCGGAAGGGGCTCATTGGATCTGGAACCAGAAGTTCTAGTTCCATTTTTAAGATTCAGTGATGGGAGGGTGGATAACCCCTCTCCCACCTCGTTTGTCCCGAAATAAATCTAATAGAAATTTTGAGATGGCCATTTGCTGTCTTAGAAACTTTCAAAAATGGCTAATTCGATTAGAAATTTAAAAAGCTAGTACCCTTTTTAATAGTCAAAAGTGAATGTAGGGCAACAAGCACCCCCCCTCCCTGCACCTATCAATTCCCAAAACACATCAAGTCACAATTTTGAGATGACATTTTGTTCAGCGTATTTTAAAGGTCTGGAAATTATGTCTTCAAGCATGACAACCCTCCCCCACACACAGCTCTCAGCACAAGCATTGTAAATTATGCCCGAGGGCAAAAATCCAGAGGAAGCACATTTGATTGGAAATCAGATGTTCTAGTGCCTTTCTGTGAGTTAAAGTGATCGGGGTGGCACCCCCACGTCATGTTTCCACAAAGGTATCCGATAGAAATTTTGAGATAGCGATTCGTTTAAAAATAGTCCAAAGATCATATAATAAAACCTTTGGGGTTGACAGGATCCCTCCAAGTCTGGAGGTAAGGGTGGTAAGTTATGCCCCAGAGACATATAAAGTTTTTAATGGAAGGGGTGGTCGTGTAAACTTCAGAAGAGGCTCATTTGGTTAAAAATGTAGAGTTCTAGTTCCCTTTTAAGATTCAAACATGATCAAGAGCAACTAGCCCCCATCCATGATATGCTCTTTTTCCGAAACGCATTCAATTGAAATTGTGAGATAGCTATTTTTGTTACTAATAGCCCAAAACTCATATAACAATGTATTTAGGGTGGACACAATCCCCCAGAGCCCATGGGAAAGGGTTATAAATGATGCCCCGAGGTATTTAAGGTTTTAATGGAATGGGTGGTCGTGTAAATTTTGAATCGGATAGAACTCATTTGATCAGAAGTCGGAAGTTTAAGTGCCCTTTTAAGAGTCAAAAATGGATGGAGGGCAATCAGCCCGCCCAAGCCTTTCATTCACCATGACCCATCCAATAGAAATTTTAAGAGATCCATTATGTTCAGCCTTGTTGAAAAAAGGTAAAGGTAAAGGATACGGCATTAGACTTTACAGTCCCTACCGGCGGTGCTGATCTCCGTTTCTTGGCCCTTCAGCCAGGAAGTGCAATGGGGGGTTGGGGGCCAGCCATCCTGTTCTTTCGCACACCCTTCCTGTTTACCTTCCCCAGATTTCTCCAGGTACCTATTTAGAGCTGGGTCGACTCTGGCTAAGCTTACAGAGTCACGCCACTGACCCCCGTCCCAACTGAAGAATTGGGTACACTGGGATTCGAACCTGCGTCCTCTCAGACAAAGGATCCCGAATCCAGTATTAATCCAGTATTAAGTCTTAGTATTAAGTATTAATCAGTATTAAGTATTAGTCCAGTATTAATGTCTTTGAGGATATCAACCTCTCCATATTCCTCAGGATAAGGCCTGCTGTAAGTTAGGCAATTCGTTCAATGTTTACACATAGTATATGTTATTGAGAAATGTGTGCATGTTTGAACTTTATTTTCCAAGAAAACGAATGGTATTCAGATGAGCTTTTCAGAGGATGCTATGTGGATGCACATTCTTAAAATGAAGTATCTCAAGAGTTAATTTGGGTATTAAGTTGAAACTTTCAGAGAATGCTTAAAGGAGAAGATAATCTCGCCAAAAGGCATTATGTGCACATTACTGCTAATTGTGCTGTTACTGCTGCATTTACTACTGTTACTACTACTTTTTATGTTGCAACTACTTGTATGGTTAAGAGCATTTGGATGAAAATATCAAGAAGTATATGAAAATACAGGTTATCAAAAGGACATATCAGCAGTGTCATAGAAATGGCTAATTGTATTAAGTTGACTTCGAGGGCTTGATGAGAGGGCTTATCTACCGACCAAAAGGCATTATGTTAATACTACTTATGCTAGTAGTACTATCAATATTCGATACTATTATTAGTAACATCATACTACTACTGTGACTACTATTACAATTATGCCTAAGGATGTAAAGGTAAAATTTTCAAGGAATTTTGTGGGGAAAGGTGAACTGAATCACAACACGCCGTCTGTATGCAGATTGATAAAAGGGTGTAAATGCAATATCCAAGGAACATTTTAATGTGTGAAATTTAAAATAGAATGGCTTATTATGAAGGATGTTGAACTAAACGAAAGAAAATATTTGCGTCCTAATGCTACTGTTTCTACTCATACTACTACTCCTGTTACTATTATTATTACTTCTATTACTACTATTGCTACTAAAAGTTATGCTACTACAATTAATTCTACTGCTACTAAAACTGCTACTGCTACTAAAACTAAGAATATTAAGGTGACAATATTGGGATATATAGAAAATATATGGAACTAATTAAAAACAGACTATGCCCGCACAAGTTGTCAAGCAGACGCATCAGAAATGCTTCAGCAACGGTTGACGGTATTAAACTGAAACTTTCAGTGTGTGTTGAAGGGGATGTTCAAAAAACCAAAGGTTCTATGCATAATGCTGCTACTAATACCACTACAACTATTACAACTGCAAGCTAAGGGCAGTAAGGTGAAGCTTTTAAGGAATATTTTGGCGGATGTTGAAATAAATAAAAAAAAATCTATAAGCATGTGGAACTTCAAAAAGGCGACAAACCAATATCTGAAGAAGAACTTGTATTATTAAGTCAGACCTTTAAGGGTAAGTTGCATGGGATTTTGAATTAACCAGAAGGTACTATGCGTACACTTTCAATACTACCGCAATATTTGCTGTAACTAATAACGCCAAGGGTATTAAAGTGAGACTTTTAGGGAACATTTAGGAGACACTTGAATTAAACTAAAAAATTGTTTGCAAGCAGGTTTTCAAAAGGGCATATAAGCAATATCATAGGTAGCACCAATCTATAATTACTAGAAATATCATTAAAACTCTTACAGGAGCTAATATGATCCAAAATTAAAAGTTCTAGTGCCATTTTGAGAGTGAAAAGAGATTGGAAGGCAATCAGCCTTTCTCTCAAGCCCATTCATTTTCCAAACAAATCCATTCAAAATTTTGAGACAACCATTTTGCTCAATATAGTAGAACGGTCCAGCAACCATGTCTCTAGGGATATTGGGCATGTCAACCCCCCACAATTACGCACTTGGCCCATTATCCTTTAAAATTAAATGTTGCTTTAAGCTAAATCAAAAGGTATTATGTTAGCGGTTGCCAATAAGACACCTTACCAATACATCTAGAACAACTAGTATTAAATTAAAACTTTTGAGGGTACTACTATTGCTACTTCTGGTCTTACAATTTAAATAAATAAAAAGATTGTAAGCGTATCCAGGTTTTCACAGAGCATAGATATGATCTCTTAGGAACGATATTAAGTTTAATTTTTCAGGTCAACTTCAGGAGTTATAAAATCAAAAAACACTGTTTGTGTCAGAATTAAAAATTGTAGAAAAAATTCTCCAACATACAAATAGCAACCAAAACTATGCAATTTTATAAAAAAAAACTGAAAAGATATAAAATATTTTTTTTCCATGAAAAAAAGTATTTCAATAAAAAAGAACAGAAATTAATTTAAAATGTTTTTCTACAGAACAAGCTTTTCAAAGAAAAGTAAACAGCTTCATTAAGCCTAAAATGAACAGGAACTAGATCTACGTTGCCCGGGCAACGTGAAGTGTTGAGGCAACCTTTGTCCGGTTTCGCCGACGAAAGTGTTGCGAGAGTACCACTTTGGTTTTGTTTCTTTGCAATCGATCAGTAATTACATGGTCAAAGGCTATTCCTCAACGTTGAAAAAATAACAACAAAATAGTATCGAAAGAAGGGACTAAATTGGCTTTGCAGCCAGTTGAACTTTATCCTTTCAATCATAGACATCGTGACGGATGAAAACTCGGAACAATATCTTATATAATCTAGTTGGTATTATAAAGCTATCCCTAACTTTTCAGGATCAAAATACCATAGATGACATTCTTTTAATTATTACGAAACTATCTCATTGTTCTACATTCTCGCTTGTGCTTGTTTCTTCACTATCGGTTAAACGATGAAGTTGTCAGCCTATCGAAGTTTATAAAACGGTATGTTCAAACAAGAACGCAATCAGTTACCACATGACCAAAGGCTATTCCTCAGCGTTGAAAAAACAACTACAAAATAATATTAAAAGAAGGGACTGAATTGACTTTGCAGCCAGTTGAACTTTATCCTTTTCAATCGTAGACATTGTGACGGATGGAAACTTGGAACAATATCTTATATAATCTAGTTGATATTATAAAGCTATCCGTAACTTTTCAGGATTAAAATACCATAGGTGACACTAGTTATTACGAAACTACCTCATTGTTTTACGTTCTCGTTTGTACCCGTTGCGTAAACACTTAATTCTGTCAGATTTAAAGAGATTGAATACAATGTGCACCAATTTTCACAAATTTTTAGCCCAAAGTGAAAAGATTCTTACTTACAAATCCCTCTTCCGTGATAATCAAGTTCACCGGAAACAAATAAATGGGTACACCAGCTAGCAAAAGTTGCAAACCGCTCATCGCTGAAGATGAGTGTAGCCCAACAGCCGATTATTACTTACAAGTCCCCTACATGTCTTACCACTGGAACAAAATTGTTTTAACCATCAGATACACCGAAAACACCAACTAGCGAAAGTGGCAATCCCCTCATTTCTGAAGATGATTATGAGCTAACAGCCGTTTCTCACCCAAAGTGAACCGATTCTTACTTATAAGTCCCTCTCCCGTGATAGGCATTAAGTTCACCGGAAACAAATAAATGGGTACACCAACTAGCATAGTTACAAACTCCTCATTGCTGAAGTTGAATTTAGCCTAAAAGCAGATTGTTACTTACAAGTCTCCTACATGTCTTACCACTAGAACCAAATTGGCTTTACCATCAAATACACTGAAAACAAATAATAGATACACCAACTAGCAAAAATTACTAACCCCTCATTGCCGAAGGTGATTATTACCTAACAGCCGGCTGTTTCTTACAAGTCCACTATATGTTTCACAATTTGTATCGGCCTAGGTTTCGTTTCAGTGTGTACCTTACTACTAAAGTTGTCAGCCCCTTGAAAATTTCAAACTGGTATAGCTCATGAAGGAATTTTTTTAACAAAAAGGGATGTCATATATTTGGATCAGCTCATCAAGGGCTATCGATTGCTGTCGAAAAAAAATTCTATCTGTCTTACTTCAAAAGTTGATTTTTTTTGCCGTAGGCCAACTTTCTAACGTCACCGCTTAGAAAGGAGCCAATGATAAGCTCCAATTTCCTTAGCAATGAGAGAACTTTTAAAGTTTATTAGGCACATCTGATACCATTTCTCTACCGCAATTCCAAGTCCGAAAAACGGAATGATAAACTCAGCTGAAATCACGAACAGAAAAGGGTAGAAACAATAGATGGCAGCACTTTCGGACCCGTGAGAAAATGCCACATTTTTGCTTCTGTAAATTTGTCTATTTATCACTCAAAGAAGATATATTGGCTGCGGGGCCGGGTAACTGCCGCATATATTTAACACTTATAGATTTTAGTCCATCTTCAATTTGAAAGTTGTGCCTGCCTGCTTGCCTGCTAGAACAGATCTTTCCACTCAAAAGCAGAAACATGGTTTGAGAAACGAAAGCCTGGCTGCACAACTTCACATACTCCTCTCTTAAATAAGCTATATAACTCCACTTCACTTCGCACGCCATAGGCTCTGGTTCGTGGACAAGCAAAAACCATCCTTTTTGGCCCCGGGCAAGAGTTCTCTGGAGCTTTCCAAAATGTAATGTCATATTCATCAATCCGGCCTGAGGTCCACACTTTCCGTAAAAACCACACAGGTTAGACTCTTACCAGTTTCCAGGAATAAGCTGAGATCGGCGGCATTGGAAGAAAAAAAAAACGGGACAAAATTAAAGTGTTGCTCTCGTAACACAATAAAGTCAAAAAATCCCCCAAGCGTGAAACTACCACACACCACCATCAATAAATAAGTGAAACTCAGAACGCTCAGACATTAAAGTTATAGCTGAACTCAAAGCAATCAGATATTAACAAGGGTAAGGCTAATAACCTCCAGCCCTTCTCAAGACCAGAACATAATTTGCGCTTCACTGAATGCGAAATAAATTTCATATGTTTTCCTTTTACTGACAATCCAACTGTCAATCCACTGTTATTTGTTTTTTGTTTTTTTTTTTCACTAGAGTGCAAATTATGTACTTTTTTTTAGAAAATGGAAAAATAACTCAAAGTGCACTTGTTTGGTGCCATATGGCGCTTTACGGTTGCCTTATTAACTCTAATTTATGAAAATAAATTAAATATGAAAATTAGTTTATAAATGAGCCCATAATTAGCTCTCTACGATGTCCATGTGTCCGACCCAAACTTTTCATTACAAAAATGTCACCTTAATTTCACTTACAAGGTAGCTTAGCTTAGGGAATTTTATAATGCCATCATCGAGTAGATTTAAAAAAAGGTAAGATATTAGAATTAGCTTTTAAATGAGCCATTAAAAAGCTCTCGATGATGTTCCAGTGCCTCGACACCAACGAAGAAATAAAGAGGACATGTCACTGCTGCGCATGCAAAAAAAAAAAGATAGTTTCTTGTTGTTCAAAGAGGAGGGTTGTATTTTTTAAACAGTTCGTGGTAACGAACTGTAGTAAGGAGCGACCCGTCTCAATAGTAACCAAAACTCTAAAAAACGGTATTTTAATATCAATATATACATCGAATTTTTCTGCTGATTGTAAATATATAAATTTCATTAAGATTAGCCTTACTCATCAGAAATTGCGAGCCTGAGAAAATATGCCTTATTTGAGACAAAAGGGGGGAAAACCGCCCAAAGGTCATAGAATCTTAATGAAAATCACATCAGATTCAGCGTATCAGAGAACCCTACTGTAGAGGTTTCAAGCTCCTATCTGCAAAAATGTGGAATTTTGTATTTTTTGCCAGAAGAAAGATCACGGATGCGTGTTTATTTGCGTTTTTGTTTTGTTTTTTCCAGGGGTGATCATATCGACCCATTGGTCCTAGAATATTGCAAGAGGGCTCATGTTAACGTAAATTATAAGTGCTAGTGCCCTTTATCAGTAACCAAAAAATTGGAAGGCAACAAGGCCACGCTCAACTAGGCCCCTCCCACGCTCATTTTTCTCAAAGTCACCGGGTCAAAATTTTGAGACATCCATTTTGTTCAGCATAGTCGAAAAATTCATGAATATGTCTTTGAGGACGACTCAATCCCCCACAGTCCCTGGCGGAAGGGCCGCAAGTTATGAACTTTGCCCACTGTTTACATAAAGTTTTGGTTATTGAATAACTATACTGATATTTTCAGGGGGTTATTTCTTCTGGTGGTGGGGGGGGGAAGTCCAAAATTAAGTGAGAGTATCTCTCCATGGTGGAATTCATCATTCCTTTCATCATTCGCTGGATTTTCTAACATTTTTTAGAAAAACAATGAGGAATTAAATTAAAAAAACAGGTTTTTTCAACAGAAAGTAAGAGCAATATTAAAACTTGAAACTAACAGAAATTATTACATATATGAGGTGGGTCGTCCACTCCTCAATACCCCATTCTTTACACTAAAGAATTTTCAGTAACTTCAAAAGAGATATTTATTCTAATTAAACGGCTTCGGTAATTCAGGGGTCATTCTTAAAGAATTGGAAAAAAATTGAACTTTAACGTAAAGAGCGAGGTATTAACGAGGGGGTATTACCGAGGTATTACCAATAAAACGTTTACCAATAAAAATAAAATACCGATATATTACCAATAAAAACGCTCGTAAATAAAATTGTAAGTTCCAGTGGCCTTTTAAGTAACCAAAAAAATTGGAGGAAAACTAGGCCCATTCCCCACCTCTTTTTTCTCAAAATCGTCCGATTAAAATCTTGAGAAAGCTATTTAGCCAAAAAGTAAAATTAATCCGCAAATGTCGTTTTAATTATTCATGTGCGGTGAGCTAAAATTAAAACATGCATTGACTCAAAAACATTCAGAAATTAAATTAAAAAAGGGTTTTTCTCACTGAAAGTTAGGAGCGACATTAAAATTAACAGAAATTATTCCGTATATGAAACGGGCTGTCCCCTCCTCGACACCCAACTCTTTGCGCTGAAGTTTGATCCTTTCTAACAGCTCTACTTTTTAAAAGAATAAAAAACTTTAGCGTAAAGGGCAGGGCCATAAGGAGGGGACATCCCCTTTCATATACGGAATAATTTCTGTTTGTTCTAAGTTTCAATGTTGCTCCTTAATTTCAGTTAAAAAATGCATGTTTTTTTTTATTTAATCTGTAAGTTTGTTCCCACAAAATAGTGGAAAGCACCACTTTCTCGTGTCATAATGTATTTTGTCACCTAAGGGTACTAGAACTTTTGATTTCAGTCAAATTAATTCCTACCGTTCTGTTAGAAAAATGCAAAATGCATGCAAATTTTTCGGATTACGCCTCTTCACTACGGTTTTCTGATATGTTTAATATAATGGTGGGATTTCCATCAGGATCGCTTGCCTTTTTGAGGGTGTTTCCCTCTTTATTGAAAATCAGGTAAATTTTCCCAGGCTCGAAGCTTTTGCTGGGTAGCATTAAACATAAATTGCTATATATATTTGGAATGAGCGCAAAAAGGATATTCTTTTCATGCATTGACTGCAATGAAGATTCTGTTTTTAGAGTTACTCGTTACTTTTGGCCGAAGTCACTTTACTTACGGTTCATTACCGTGAACTGTCTGATTAAATTAAATTTTAAAGCTTTAAAGGTAGTTTAATTTGGTATTACTTTTTTCTTACAGGATTGTCATATAAGATTATAGCATCAAAATAAAGTTCAATGATTTGCAGTTGCATTAATTAGAGGGGATGGCATGTGCCCACTTGATCCAGCGCCACCCTTTGAAATGGAAAAAGATCTTTTTCGGAATACTTTCAGTATGGCAAAATGTCAAACTTCAAAATTTTTATTTTCATTAAAAAACAAATTGGCAAATTTAGCCTAAATTTTGAGAGTTAAATTATCCCCTCTATATTTTCATGAAGTAACGTAACTACAAAATCAATTTATTCATAAATAAAGCAAAAAAAAGTACTTGTCTCCACCGTTCTACCAAAAACAGTTGCCTGCAATTTCGACGAACAAATATGTAGACTATAAATAAACAGCAAGTTCTTAGCACCAATTGCTGGTAAAAATTTGCCAGCAGGAGAAAACTTCAAGCGTGAGATTTTAAAAATTATGAAAGCAACTTCTGAAATTAATATCTCTTTGAACTTGATAAATTATTTACGAACTTGCTTTCTATTTGTCAGGTTTGTGTTTTACTATTACCCGCGTCTTGAGTCCTTTACATATTAGCTTGAACCTTTCAATATACTGTGTGTGTATTTCAATATACTGTTTTTATGCTTTAAGTCAGTTCATATGTTTTTCACGTTGACCAAGAGGATGGCCAAAAACTTACTGTAACAAATGAAATGGTATAAACGTCCTTCAAAAGATTGTCCTGTTAAAATCATTGTGCTAACCTCAAGAAATTATTTTTCCGCATAAAGAAAAATAATTAAAACCGTTCTTACAACCTATGAAAACGTCCTTCCTGAGTAGATTGATTGATGTTTGTTGTTATTTTATATTGTAGTACAAATTTTCATTTGCAAAGTTTGCTTTAAATTTTTTTATTCATAGGCCTACTGTCTTACATGAAGAATTGCTTCGGATTTAATGAGGCAATAAATCTGGCTTTGTTGACTCAGGCAAGTATAGAAAACAAACAAAGACATTTATTAAGTTGTTCTAACAGCTCCTTTCTATTTGACTTCCGTGACCAATCTATTAGTCTGTCATGAAAGGTGTAGAAATATTTTCAAAAATATTCAGGAAAACATGCTGGGGCAAAATTGCTCCAAGAATTTTTCAATAAGAGATTATTTTGGGTGGCTAATGGTCTGATATAGAGTTAGTGCCAAAACTTAGTAACTGATCCTTATTTTTTCTGGGTAATTCTTCCAACTTCTTTCCGATCTTCAATGTCAAACAAAGTTGTTTTCCTGAGTAGCTAAGAGAAAATTAATTAAACAAAATTTGGAAATATATAAAACCTTCCTGGGACGATTTATAAATTTGGTATTGGACCATTTACCTACGTAAAAAAACTAAAACTGAATTTTGATCTTCATTCATAGCTTGATTGCAATAAATTTTGCACAAAAGCTGACTCTATGCAACACACTTAAGTATTAAGTTATTTATGTCAAACAAAGTTGTTTTCCTGAGTAGCTGGGAGAAAATCAATTAAACAAAATTTGGAAACATATAAAACCTTCCTGAGACGATTTATAAATTTGGTATTGGACCATTTACCTGCGTAAAAAAACTAAAACTGAATTTTGATCTTCATTCATAGCTTGATTGCAATAAATTTTGCACAAAAGCTGACTCTATGCAACACACTTAAGTATTAAGTTATTTATGTATGATTTAATGGTACTTTTGAACCCACTTAGTTCAATATCTATTACTCAAATCAAGTTGAAGTCTTGAAATTGTTGTCCATATCTTTGATAATTTTTTTCAGAGCAAGTTCATATATTTTTCAGAAGTTCCTTCTGATTGATCATTGTACTATTATTTAAGATTCCTTTATTTGCTTCGAAAAGGCCGATTTTTTTCGAGCCATTCGATATTACCAGCTCCTGAGTGATTATAAACCCAGATAATTAATGTGAAAGATCGGCAACTACCACCTTTGTGTCTTTTATTATAAGGTTAAAAAACCAGTCAACAATCAAGATAGCCGAAGTTCCTTGTATTCCAGATAAAAATTCACTATTCCATAATTTACTGTCCAAATATTCCGATAGTTGAGCCAAGTACTAATCCAACAGCCTCATGCATCGCAGTTTTGAATGGATTTTGAACGGATTTGACTGGAAAGGTTAATTATTTTGCCAAAAGTTCAATATGCGTGATTTAGTGAATTATTATTTATGATTGTTTTTTAAATTCATTTGGTAGTCAGCTCACTTATTCATAATGATAAATAGCATTGATGTAAGCAGATCACATAGAACAAAAGCAAAAACAAAAGATAAATCAAAGTACTATAACAGACTTTGTAATACTATATTGTGACATAATATGTTAGGTTAACCTTTATTTATAGCTATGTAGGTTAGACTAACCTAACCTACTAGCATATCATGATAAATTAAATATCACGAACAAAAATAAGCCCGCAACAAGTTCCACGAACAAAACCAAGTTCACGAGAAGAAACATCAATGTACAAGTTTCACGAAGAGCAAAATCAACATGTAACAAATTTCATGAGCAAAAACTAACACGCAACAATTTCAACGGAAAAAATTCAGCATGCAGCAAGTTCCAGGAAAATAATTAGTTTCACGAGAGAGAAAAATCAATTTACAAGTTTCAAGAAGAAAAAATCGACATGAAACAAGTTTCACGCACAAAACATCAGCACACAGCAAGTTCCACGGACAAAACCACGACGCAAAAAGTTCCAAGAACAAAATCAGTTTCACGAAGAGAAATATCAAAGTACAAGTTTCACGAAGGGAAAAATCAAAATGCAATAAGTTTCAACAAAATCAGTACGCATTTATTCCATAAATCAATGTCACGAAGAGGAAAAATCAACATGCAACATGTTTCACAGACAAAAAATCAACACGCAAAAAGTTCCTTGACAAAAAATTAGCACACAGCAAGATCCATAAACAAAATGAGTTTCATAAGAGAAAAATCAATGTACAAGTTTCAAGAAGAGAAAAATAAACATTCAACAAGTTTCAGAAACAAAAATTAGCACTTAAAAAGTTCCATGAACAAAAATCACCACGCAGCAAGGTTGACGAACAAAATTAAGCTTGTACCTTGAACAAAATCAGTTTCATTAGGAGATAAATCAACATACAACAAGTTTCACAAACAAAAAAAACGCTACAATTTCTATGAACAAAATTACTTTCATGTGGAGACAAATCAATGTAAAAGTTTTACAAAGAGAAAAATCAACGTGCAGTAAGTTCCACGAAAAAAGCACACAACAAGTTTCATGAACAAAATTAATGTACATGTTTCACGAAGAGGAAAATCAACATGCAACACGTTCCACGAACATTAATCAGCATGCAAGAAGTTCAATGGATAAAAAACAGCACAAAACAAGTCCCATGAGCAAAATCACTTTTACGAGGAGAAAAATCAATGTACAAGTTTCAAACAGAAAAATCAACATGTGACAAGATTCACGTTTTTAAGTTGAATAAAGAAAAAGCTGAAGTTGAAATTGACTAGATTCATGAACAAAACATCAGCACGCAGCAAGTTCCACGGACAAAAAAGCAAATATTAAAGATTGTTTCCTAAAATTTTGATTGTTCACCATTGATGATGGAAAATTAAAATCAGTTGATCTTATTTGTTTGTTGTGTTTTTATGTCCCTGTGTCTGGGATGGCCTCCCAAGCCCCTTCTGCCAAATATTTATTTATTTATTTATCCTTATTACTTCTTTTTTAAGGGTTTCCTTTTGTTTATCCTTTGCCGTGTTAAATTTTGGAATCATTATTATGATGAGATGTTGATATTTTCTCTGTATTTGCACTGTCCCAGCCCTACGAGCTCTACTCTCTGTTGTAAAATCTCGTACTGTAAAATCAGTACGCAACATATTCCATAAATCAGTGTCACAAGGAGAAAAATCAATGTAATAGTTTCACGAAGAGGAAAAATCAACATACAACAAGTTTCACAAACAAAAAATCAACACGGAACAAACTCCTTGAAAAAAAATTAGCAAACAGCAAGATGCATGAACAAAATGAGTTTTATAAGGAGAAAAATCAATGTACAGTTTCACGAAAAGAAAAATAAACATTCAACAAGTTTCACGAACAAAATTTAGCACATAAAAAGTTCCACGAACGAAAATCAGCTCGCAGCAAGTTCCAAGAAAAAATCAGTTTCACAAGATGAAATATCAATGTACAAGTTTCACGAAGAGAAAACTAAACATGCAATAAGTTTCATGAACAAAATCACCATGCAACAATTTTGACGAACAAAATTAAGTTTGCTCTAAGTTCCATAAACAAAACCAGTTTCATTAGGAGATAAATCAACATACAACAAGTTTCAAAAATAAAAATCAGCCCGCTACAAGATCCATGAACAAAATTACTTTCATTTGGAGACAAATCAATGTACAAGTTTTACAAAGAGAAAAATCAACGTGCAGCAAGTTCCGCAAAAAAAGCACATGACAAGTTTCATAAACAAAATTAATATACAAGTTTCACGAAGAGGAAAATCAACATGCAACACGGTCCATGAACAAAAATCAGCATGCAACAAGTTCAATGAATAAAAACAACACAAAACAAGTCCCACGAGCAAAATCACTTTTAAGAGGAGAAAAATCAATGTACAATTTTCCAAACAGAAAAATCAACATGTGACAAGATTTACGAAAAATTATCAGCACGCAACAAGTTCTACCAACAAAATCAGGACGCAACAAGCTCCATGACCAAAATCAGTTTCGTGGGAGAAATAAAATGTACAAGTTTCACGAAGAGAAGAAACAACATGTAACAAGTTTCACAAACAAAAATCAGCAGGCAACAAGTTTCACGAAGAAAAATCAGCATACAACAAGTTCTATGAGCAAAAATCCGCACGCAACAAGTTCCAAGAAAAAATCAGTTTCACAAGATGAAATATCAATGTACAAGTTTCACGAAGAGAAAACTAAACATGCAATAAGTTTCATGAACAAAATCACCATGCAACAATTATGACGAACAAAATTAAGTTTGCTCTAAGTTCCATAAACAAAACCAGTTTCATTAGGAGATAAATCAACATACAACAAGTTTCGAAAATAAAAATCAGCCCGCTACAAGATCCATGAACAAAATTACTTTCATTTGGAGACAAATCAATGTACAAGTTTTACAAAGAGAAAAATCAACGTGCAGCAAGTTCCACAAAAAAAGCACACGACAAGTTTCATAAACAAAATTAATATACAAGTTTCACGAAGAGGAAAATCAACATGCAACACGGTCCATGAACAAAAATCAGCATGCAACAAGTTCAATGAATGAAAACAACACAAAACAAGTCCCATGAGCAAAATCACTTTTAAGAGGAGAAAAAACAATGTACAATTTTCCAAGCAGAAAAATCAACATGTGACAAGATTCACGGAAAATTATGAGCACGCAACAAGTTCTACCAACAAAATCAGGACGCAACAAGCTCCATGACCAAAATCAGTTTCGTGGGGAGAAAAAAAAAATAAATGTACAAGTTTCACGAAGAAAAAAAACAACATGTAACAAGTTTCACAAACAAAAATCAGCAGGCAACAAGTTTCACGAAGAAAAATCAGCACACAACAAGTTCTATGAGCAAAAATCCGCACACAACAAGTTCTATGAGCAAAAATCCGCACGTAACAAGTTCCATGAACAAAATCAGTTTCACGAGGGGAAAAAATAAATGTACAAGTTTCACGAAGACAAAAATCAACATGCAACAAGTTTCATGAACAAAAATCACTACGCAACAATTGCGATGAGCAAAACTAAGCTTACGCCAAGTTCCATGAACAAAATCAGTTTCATGAGGACAAAAATCAACATGCAACAAGCTCAACGAAAAAAATCAGCGCACAACAAGTTCCATGAACAAAACAACGTACAAAATTCACGAAGAGCAAAACTAGCATGCAACAAGTTTCACGAAAAAATCAGCATTCAACAAGGTCCATGTAAAAAATCATTTCGTGAAGAGAAAAAAATGTACAAGTTTTAGAAAGTGAAAAAACAACATGTAACAAGTTTCACGAACAAAATTCACAACTCAACAAGTTCACGGACAAAAATCAGCACAGAACAAGTTCTATGAACAAAAATCAGCACGTAACAAGCTCCATGAACGAAATCAGTCTCATGAAGTGATAAATCAATGTACAAGTTTCACGAAGAGAAAAATCAACATGCAACAAGTTTCGCAAATAAAAAATCAGCACCAAGATAATTCCACGAACAAAAAACATCATGAAACAAGTTACATGTGAGATTTTATCCTTCTAATAGAAAAATTGTATTGATTGAAAACGTATAATTAAATAGTTAAGGTCAGTGCCAAGCCAGAGATTACCAGGGAGGCTACTGCATAAAAAATCGTTGAATTGTCCACCTGGTTTTCGTAGTCCACCTAGTTAACACTCCAATCCCTTGAATGGGAAACCCTTATCGAATCCCAATGGGGATAAAAATAATTTGAATATACATGTTCCCTGAGAAAAAGGTATTGAAAGAAAAAACCAACTCAAAAATAAACAAAAACGCCATGAAAGAAAAAGAAATTCTGAAGAAAAACCGCATTGAAACAAGAAAAAACGCCTTGAAAAAAAACGAAATCTTAAATAAAAAATCTCTTAAAGTATTTTGTAACCCTGATGTGTGTGCTGTCATTACGTAACATCCATTATTTGCTGTAAAAACGTAACATCACACATGTGCGCTGTCATTACGTAACACCCACGTGTGTCCCCATTCATTACGTAACACCCCACGTGTGAACTGTCATTATATGACATCTCACGTGTGTGCCACCAATACATTACACCCACGTTTACATCGCCATGACGTCACACCCACGTGTAAGATTGCGTCACATACCGCATGTGTCCCCCGTTATTACGTAACAACCACGGTAATCCTGATATAAGGAAGCTTCAGCCCTCAAAGGTTTTTTAAAAAAAAGAAACTATTACGTAACAAACACCTGCACACCAACACCTAGTTGGTCGTTACGCGCCATATTAGTTACGCGCCATTGTAGTTGTGTCCCTGTGTCCCACCTGTGAATATATATATATATATATATATATATATATATATATATATATATATATATATATATATATATATATATATATATATATATATATATATATATATATATATATATATATATATATATATATATATATATATATATATATATATATATATATATATAGGCCCCCCGCGCGCGTAAGTCGTTACGCGTCGTATTAGTTTTTTTGTAGTTTTTACCTTTTTTAGTTTTTTTCTTCTTTTGTATTAATGCTAAAGCCAAGGTTCAAGTCTGGAGCCTCTCGGACCTAGAACCTGAAACATAACGCTTTACCAACTCAGCTAATTCGGCTTGAATACATTCGTTTTGAGTAGCTTCCTCGGGTGTTGCCATTGTAGGTTCTTCAGTCATTTTACAATTAGAAATTTCTCTTTCAACGGTCTTCTTACAAATAAAAATTTGTCTTTGAACGATATTCTTAAATACCTGTGTCCTGGTCGTCATTTATATTCCCTGTGTCCCGGTCGTCATTTGTGTCCCGGTATCCCAGTCTGTAATTTCTCTTTGAGTGTCCCGGTCGTTATTTATATTCCCCCTGTCCCGGTCGTCATTTGTGTCCCGGTCTGTAATTTCTCTTTGAGTGTTTTTTCTTTTTAGTATTTTTTAGTTTTTTACATTTTTTCTTTTTTCAGTTTTCTTTTTCTTCTTTATTTTTCAGCTTCACTATAAAATACATATCGCCGAACCTTTGTTTTTTTAACTAAAATCTGGTAGGCATTGATGACCTTATCCAAGTCAAAATCCCAAACCCAATCATCATCGCTATCATTTTCAGTTTTGATATGTTTTGACTCTCGCTGTCCAGGTGGATCTTCATCTAACTGCGCGGTTTTGCGTTCTTTAGCCTCAAGCCTGTTTCCTTGCTGTTCTTTTGATTCCTCGGCACGCTTTCTTTTCTGACTTTCTCTATCAGCAGCAAGTTTTTTGGCATAGACTCTTTGAGCATCTTCATCGGCTTTTGCCATTGTAAGTTCATCAGTCATTTTAAACTTAAACATTAATAGATTTCTACGTGAACATATATGTCTTAAATATCTTTAATGACGTCACCGTCATAGCAAAAATGACGACAACTAATTTCATGGCGTCAGTCGACACAGAAACATGACGTCACCTGACAGACAGACACAAAGACAGACAACTTATTTATATATATATATATATATATATATATATATATATATATATATATATATATATATATATATATATATATATATATATATGTTTTTAACTACGTAAAACATGCGAATATACAACATTCTTCGCTGTCCCATTGTCTGTGCATATAAATAGATTGTCAGGCTTACTGACTCTTGAACATGCAACATATAATTGTCCATGGGAAAAACAATCCGTATTCAGATCTATACCTCATTATTCTAATGATGTGTCCCTGTGTCCCGGTCGTCATTTATATTCCCTGTGTCCCGGTCGTCATTTGTGTCCCGGTGTCCCAGTATGTAATTTCATCAGTTGACAAACATGACGTCAGTCGACAAACAACTTCATGACGCATACAGCTCAATCCTTATAATGACGTCAGTCGACAAACATGACGTCAGTCGACACACAAACATGACGTCACTCGACACACATACACAGACAACTATATATTATATATATATATATATATATATATATATATATATATATATATATATATATATATATATATATATATATATATATATATATATATATATATATATAGATATATGTTTTTAACTACGTAAAACTTGCGAATATACAATATTCTTCGCTTTTTATTCTTCGGCATTTATTTATGAGTTTTTGAATGATTTTGGCAGCAAAAGTAGGAACTTTAACATAGTACTAGATAGAGTTTTCCCTGATTTTCGATATGTTGGGATATTGCCCAGAGAAGGATACATGCAAACCTGTATTTATTTTTAGTCTCGAGTTTGGAAGCACACACAAAGAAACAGACATTCGTATTGCAGTCTATGTTGCTTCCAGCTTAAGAAAAGGAAGTTCTTCTTTAATTGTTTGGGCCAATGAAACCGATATTCTGGTGATACTTTTGCAAAAGACGTCTATGCTGTTAGCTACAGAAGGGTACAAAAATACGGAACTATTCCTCCAATTTCCTGACCAAGTTTCGCCTGTGTATGAGCTTGATTTTTCTCTTCCAAAGGACTTTGTTGACAATATTGGACTTCTGCACTGCCTTTGTGGCACTGACACAACGAGCTTTATATTCTGTGGCCAGAGGTGGCAAGAAAAGCAACAATAGCAGCCTGTGGAAAGAGTCCTACAGACTTTAACTCTTTGAACGACTTACGAGTGCACTTATTTCATAAGAAAAAATCGTTGAAAAACCTTCCGCGCAGTGAAAACAGCTTTAAATACCACATCCTTAGAGTTGTATATCATTGGGGAATCACTTTACAGTCTACGGAAAGTGGACTTATAGTTTAAGACCTTCTAAATTTATAATTGGTATTCAGTGACACTTTTGAGGCTATTCCTCTGAGAAATTCATTGTCACAATGGCCAATTACGCAGGAATCCCCAATTGCGACTTGCTTTGTGTTTGTACTGGGGAATATGACTTTTCTCAAAGTATCGATGAGACGATGATCTAATAATAACCTCGAGGATATTTCTTCAATAGCCTTCAAATGGCCTAGAGAACTGATTTGAATTATTTTGAACTATCTTTACTCTATGCCTATCTACCTCAGTTCTTCCCTAAGATTGATGATAGAGTATATATTAATAAGTGAAATGAATAATTTCTATACAATTCTGAAAATGTTATGCCAAATTTTCCTTTCACGAAGACTATTTGTTTCAACTTTATTTTTGACTAGCAATGGCTTGGCTCTCAAGTCTTCCAACAAGTTGATCAAATTAAAAATTCAACAGAATTATCAATTTGAATTATCCTTACTCTATGCCTTTCTACCTTAGTTCTGTCCTAGGATGAAGGATAGACTATCCATCAACAAGTGAAATGAATCATCTTTATACAATTTTGAAATGTTATGCCAGCTTTCCCTCTTACAAAGACTATTCGTCTTGTTTTTATTTTAACTAGCCACGGCTTGGCTCTAAAGTCTCCCATAAAGTTGTTCAAATTTAAGCTTTATGAAGCAACTTAAGTCTGAAATCAAAGACACAATAGCATATCATAAAGCAAGAGAAGTTATGCTACTGATCTTTGAGTATGTCAAGTCTCTTGTTTGCAAATCACCAATGTTGTACAACACACTAGCATTCCTGATTAGCAGTATTGATAAGTCACGAAATGGCCTGTGTACTGGCCCAGGACCTATTATTTCAAATAGGTATTTTTGACTCTCTGCTCTATTATATTTTTACCCTTGACCAGGACCGTTCCTGATCATTCGCTAATGTTCGTTTGAGGATTATAAATAATTAAACATTGCAAGGATTTGAAAAACTTATTTTGACACTTTATTCAATTTATCGAATAAAAATAACATTCAGTCGATAACAGTAATTTTTCTATTTTATTTAGTTTATTTTTTGTCACTAACGTGCTGTTAGCTGTAGATTGAACTACAGCTAAAAGGACCAAAATGTAATGGGCTGCAAGCGAAACTCCTTACTTAGTACTATTTAATACGTCAGGTCATTTTTAAGGGTCAAGCACCCTTCGGAGGTACCTATTCGCAGGTGTATTCGTATTCAGTGGGTTCACTGATGACCAAAAACTGCTTTGAGATTGCGTACAACAGATGTGTCATGGGGATGTCACATTCTAGGTCTTGGCAACTGGACTAGCATAAAGAAAACAGTATATTGATGTTCCAAGTTGCAGAGAAACTAACGCCGCATAGCAACGCATTCGTTCCTGGAAAGTCGGTTAGTGCATAAAAGATTAATACTTAAAATGGATGCTTACATGAATGCTTGATTTAAATAAGTTGATGCACTTTATCTTTAATGTAATTATGTTTAGTGATGCATAACTGTGCATCAGCTATAATAAGGGAGGGATAGTGGGTCATTTTATACGAGAGGAGGGGGATATGCTGCAAAGAGTGTATTTTAACACGCAAATGTCCTAGCTCTCATTATGCCTTCAGATAAATATATCATGAGTTCCGGAGTAGAGAGGAAGTAGGGCAGAAAACTAATATCTAATCCCTCTTGATTCCCGGGATTGTTTTTGGTCTACACCTCTGTTATAAATGCAAAACTAGGAAGGGTAATAGTGCCCCTGCTACTGCAGATGTGTTTTTCTATGTAGCATAAAATATTGGATTCAACATGCCTACCGGTAGAGAGGTGGAAAAGACGAGGCGGGCATCATGCACCTCAAAAGGAAATTTCCAAGGGGGGTAAGTGCTACCAAGAACTTTGTTTTGAGCAATTTTAAATAACAATATTACTCCGTTCCTATTTACCTGTATTGGTTTGATTTCATTTTATTTTTTGTTTGATTTCACAAAAAAATTGGTTTTAAACGGTTTTATGTCAGTAATTTACAAACGTGAGGCTGAATTGGGTAATTTAAAGAAATAATTGTCTCCAATGTCCGGGCATAGACTGCTATGCAATCTTCAAACTGCCCCTTTTTAAACAACGATTTCATGGATAGGTTTTAGTAAAAATAATGGTGATAATACTTAGTCGTACTTGTAGCAGGATTCAAGCCTTTTAGCTCTCCCTGGCGTCCAATGGCTTCGTCATTGTAGTAAGCCAGGAGTCTCGGTCGTTTGCGAGTGGCTCAATCAGTTCGAGCCAGGACTTTTCCCATCTTCGTCCATACTTCTTGAAGCCACCGATTGCATCTTGGTCAGTCTTGATGCAGGTGAGCCACGTTTTCTTTGGTCCCCTATGTCACTTTTTCTGTCCCGGAAAAGGCGTACATCCGAAGGCTATATTGAAGAGGGCGTGGTGTGGGCGGCGAAGTGTATGGCCGAACCATCGGAGTATTCTTTTTTTAATTATAGAGGCCAAATCAAAACACTAATGGCAGATTTTGAGGGGTTGTTTATTGCTGAATCGATTATGGAATTTAATACTGATGATTCTCCTTAGACATGAATGGTCGAATACTTTGAAAACTTGAAGGTCGGATGCTTTCAGAGCCCATGTCTCAGAGTCGAAGAGTAACACAGACCAAATAAGGGCCTGATATATCCTTATTATTCTCTTCAAGCGAACATTTTCTGGCTCCATAGAGGGTGATTTAGCTGGGTGAAGACTCCACTTGCTGAATTAATTCTCGACTGGATTTTCGATTTGCATCCTCCTAGTGGGTCTACCAGAGAGCCTAGGTACTTGATTTCAGATATATCGTCTATTGAAGACTGTTCAGGTAAAATTGGGAGGTTTGGAGATGATATACCAGACACTATGACTTTTCTCCGAGGAGCTTATCTTCAGGTCGACCAGAGGATTCTTTGCTACCTTCGATAGCATGGATTAGGCTTCTGAGTGATCTTCAGCTAATAAAGAAATATCGTCGGCCTAGTCCAGATTAGTGATAACAAAATTGGGACTTACTTGAACGCCTGAAAAGATCGTCATTGCTCTGGTCATAATCCAGTCGATTACAAAATTATCCTTTGTCATGGCCTTCCAGATTTCAACCCTTAGTTCAGAATAAAAAACTGTAATAAAATCTTTAAATAAAGACACTGCCAGTTTGTGGTGTTTTGCCCTGTCTTTGTTTTAAGACGAATATTTGGTCGATTGTTCTCATGCCTGTGTGAAATCCCGCTTGATTGGGTCTTTTCTTCTCGCTGTGCTGCATACGAAATCAACTATGTAGCACTAAGGCAAATTTTTTAGCAGCAATGTTGATGAGAGAGCTCCTGCAATAATTGCTGCATTTTTTCTTTAGCCCTTTCTTGAAGACTGGAAGGGTGATAGTCTTCTCAATCCTGTGGAGCCATCTCTTCTTCCCATATACTACAGGTTAGCTTATACAGCCTGCTGACAAGTGCTGCCCCTCCATACTTATATAGTTCAGCCAGAATGGCATCAGGACCTGAGGCTTTATTACTTTCAGGCAATTGATTTCTTGTCGGACTTCATTTAACGTGGGGGAGGGGAGCCACGTTCACGTCTTTGTAAATGCTACTGGATGAGTTAGGTTTCCATAGGTCATCAGGGCTGCGATTTGGATTATGGCAAAGCTGATAATGATCCACTGCTGTGAAGAGTTGTCGCTGGTTAAGTAGTTTGTCAAATAGCTCCTTCCAGCAATTTATTATTTAGAAACTGTTCGAGAGTAACTTGCCATTTTCATCTTCGACGAACGTACTACTGGGCTTATGTGATTTATTTCTGATTGATTTTAGAAGCTGATACATATTCCTGGTGTCGGATCTGGAGGCAGTGGCTTCCATGCCTTCAGTGGTTTTCTCCCAGTATTGGTTCTTATAATTCTTAGCCGAATGATTTTATTCTCTTCTTTGGCGCTTGAACAACTCTGATTTTCTGTCTGATATTTGCCAGCTGAACTGTGCGTGTTGACATCCATTTATTGAATGGCCATTTGCGATATTCTATCGTAGCTTCTGCAGCCTCATGGATTGTATTGCGTACAGTTAGCGACTCTTCATCCAAACTTTGGGTTTGCTCATCGGTCACTTGCACTTGGAGAACATCAAAGTGATTATACATCTGGAAGCGGAATGCCTGTCGTATGTTAATCTCAAGGAAGTGATTGGTGTCAAATCTTTGTGGAGGTTTCCTTTTTGGGCGTGCTGCTAGTCAAAACTTTAGATCTAACTTGACTAGAAGATTATCCGACTCATCTTTCGATCCAGTATCTACTCCAATGTACAATCTACTATTCGTAGCCATTTATTTTTAACGGTGGGACACTAGAAATTAATCAACCAGGCTTTTCACTCTACCATCTCTTGGCAGAGTCTTGTCTCGGGATCTTCTTAAGTGTAAAAGCTAGAAGTCAGTAAAAAACATCTGCTTCAGTCTTCGGTGCATGTCTGTTGGAGCATAAACTACAATAACTGATATGTTGAATAGGAGGCCTTTGAATCGCACTCTTGCTACCCTATGTGAGATAGGTTCCCACTCTAGAAGAAAACCTCGATACAAGGACGCTTAAAATGATGCCTACTCAACGATACACAGATCCATCAAGGGATCCGGAGTTGAAAAAGGAGAAAAAAAAGTCGTCCTCAGGAGTTCTAATCTCTGAGCCTTCCACAATGCCATTGATTTGAGTTTTTAAACCACACATGATGTCTATGTTGTAACGCAATAATTCCTCAGTAATAAACGACTGGGTCGTATGGGATTTCATCGAACAGACGTTCCAACACCCTACACTGAGGTGCTGTCTTTGTTTCCGAAGGAGTATCTCAGCTTGCCAGTTTTTCGGAGAAGGTGCTGATGAAACCTTAAAGGCATCGCTTGCTGGGGATGCCGGTTTACGTACTTGCAAATTTTTTTGGAAAAGATGCCTATGGAATCTCCAGCGCAGCGCTTGCCGGGAATGTCGTAGTATGTGTTGAACTTTTTACATTGAGTTGCATTTACCATTTTCCTGGAAATACATCTGACCATGCAGGTCTCCACTTCCTCATGGCACCCTCTGCGGTTGGGCCTAGCAAGAATTGGGATAAGCAATTCTAGCCGTTTCCACCTGACTACCACCATGAGGAGACCATAATTGGATTTCTCCAAAGTTTAACTAGGAACGGAAGGCAAGACTAACCTGATGGGGGCCACACCTCCGCAACTATTAGGACCATCCAGTCTTTTTAAACCCAACCTAGTTCACAGGAGCTATAGTCAGGTAGCTTTAACGGTAATAAATTACCTCGTAGAAACCATTCTGAGCACAGATTTTTGTTATACATAATTGTAAGCTGCTGGAGCCAAGGTTTACTGCCCCAATTCTTAAATTAGGGGCCAGAGTTAACCAAAATATATGTGAGGGGGGGAATTTTTGTAATTATTTTAAAGAAGCTACAAAACACATATTTTTCGAAATTAAGGGGAGGGGCAATGTTATCGTTTTAATCTTTTCAAAAAAGGCCAAGAAAAGTTAATATTTGAAATCTATGGCAAAAAAGAATCTAGGGAATGTACCCAAATAGTACCCCATGTTTCCGAATTAGAACCCCTATATTACTTATAGACAGGTTGTACAATTTAAACTTGTAATTTTTTAGAGACTATGTTTGGAATGGATTCGAATTCTTAGATATGATGTTTGATTTAAATCAAAACAGGGATTTAAGGTATTTGAAGTCACTTTTTACAAATTTGGGACTGAAATCAAAATTTCAAACATATGCTTGCCAGACGCCTCTGAGCAAGACTCCCAGCTTATATCAATAGCCTATTTTAAACAAAAGAACCATGGATAAATTTCAGTGAAATTATGGGCCTTTTACAAGAATAGCTTATTGAAACTATTGGACATGAATATTTGGATGCATAATTGTATGGTTGTGAGTATTCATTGGTCCTTTTGGGAAAGGTCTTAAATGATGAGATGACTATCCTAAATAAAAACACAAAAAATATATATTTCATATATGGTTTCGAATTTTATGTTAGAATTGAGGCATTCTTTTGTTCTTAAGTTTTAAGTCTGATTTACTCAAATAAGTTGTATTGACTATTTTATCCTTTTATTGTCTTTGGTATAAAAGGAGTGTTCCACACAGGACCATGAAGCCTCTCCCACCCCTGAAATTCATGAGAATAGATAAGTCACCACCCTTTTGATTCGTGACCATTTAATAATTTTGAAGGTATGTTCAGAGGGACTAAAGTAGGGCTAACGATAGAGCGTCCAAAAGGGAAAAAAAAGTATGTACTCTACATTTTTCTGATACTTCAAATTTTCGCCATATTTTGTACCCAAGAATTACTGGGCTAAGTCAGTTACGAGATGAATTGAATAATCTGTAAGTCCAAATCTGTAAAAAAATAAAAACAGCCAATTATTTCCCTAATTCTGCTCAATTTTTGCAAAAATTAACATTTAAGAGTAGGGCATTCGATAATTACAAATGGGTCTTAAATTATCGAACGAGTGTGATAACACAAAAGCCAGTGTGCAGACTTCCTATTCCACAAACGGCTCTCCATAACACTTATCCACAACAATTTGTTAAAGGAGCAATTAATTTTTCGTTAAAAGAGCCCACTTGGCTAGAGGTGAGTTTTCTTTCACATTTCATTTTTATGGCACTTGGTATTAACCAAGTGGCATATAGCAATCGCAAATTCTGTCGGTCTGTCGGTCTGTCTTTCGGTCTCGGTTTTGCTACTTTAGGCACTTCCAGGTAAGCTAGGACGATTAAGTTTGACAAGCGTATCAGGGACCGAACCAGATTAAATTAGAAATAGTCATTTTCCCGACTTGACCATCTGGGGGAGGGAGTGGGGGGCCAAATAATTCGGAAAAAATAGAAAAAATGAAGTATTTTAACTTATGAGCGGGTGATGGGATCTTAATGAAATTTGATGTTTGGAATGATATTGTGTCTCAGAGCTCTTATTTTAAATCCTGACCAGATCTGATGACATTGGGAGGAGTTGGAGGGGGGAAACCTAATATCTTGGAAAACACTTAGAGTGGAGGGATCGGGATGAAACTTGATGGTAAAAATAAGCACAAGCCCCAGATACATGATTGACATAATTGGAATGGATCCGCTCTCTTTGGGGTAGTTAGGGTGGGGGGGGGGGGTAATTCTGAAAATTAGAAAAATGAGGTATTTTTAACTTATGAACGGTTGATCGGATCTCAATGAAATTTGATGTTTAGAAGGATATCGTGTCTTAGAGCTCTTATTTTAAATCCCGACCGGATCTGGTGACATTGGGGGGGGGGGGGAAACCTAAAACTTGGAAAACACTTAGAGTGGGAGGATCGGGATGAAACTTGGTGGGAAAAATAAATACAAGTCCTAGATACATGATTAATATAAACGGAACGGATCCGCTCTCTTTGGGGTAGTTGGGGGGGGGGGGGGGGGGTATTTCTGAAAAATTCGAAAAAATGAGGTATTTTTAACTTACGAACAGGTGATCGGATCTCAATGAAATTTGATATTTAGAAGGATATCGTGTCTCAGAGCTCTTATTTTAAATCCCGACTGGATCTGGTGACATTAGGGGGGGGGACCTAAAACTTGGAAAACACTTAGAGTGGAGGGATCGGGATGAAACTTGGTGGAAAAAATAAGCACAAGTCCTAGATACATGATTGACATAACCGGAACGGATCCGCTCTCTTTGGGATAGTTGGGGGAGGGGTTAATTCTGAAAAATTAGAAAAAATGAGGTATTTTTAACTTACGAACGGGTGATCTGATCTCAATGAAATTTGATATTTAGAAGGATATCGTGTCTCAAAGCTCTCATTTTAAATCCTGACCGGATCTGTTGACGTTGGGGGAAGTTTGGGGTGGGGGATCCTAAAATCATGGAAAACGCTTAGATTGGAGGGATCGGGATGAAACTTGGTGGGAAAAATAAGCACAGGTCTTACATACGTGATTTACATAATTGGAACAGATCCGCTCTATTGGGGGGAGGGGGGTTAATTCTGAAAAATAAGAAACAATTACGTATTTTCAACTTACGAAGGAGTGATCGGATCTTCATGAAACTTCATAGTTAGAAGGACCTCGTAACTCAGATCTCTTATTTTAAATTTCAACCGGATCAAACGTAATTGGGAGGGGGCAGTTGGGGAGACCCGAAATCTTAGAAAATACTTAAAGCGGTGAGATCAGGATGAAACTGGATGGGAAGAATAGAAACCTGTCCAAGATACGTGACTGACATAACCGGACCGGACCTGCTCTCCTTGGTGGATTTGAGGGTGGGGGTAATTTTTGAAAATTGAGGTATTTGTAACTTACGAAAGGGTGACCAGATCTTAATGAAATTTGATATTTAGAAGGACCTTGTGCTTTAAAGTTCTAATTTTAAATTCCGACCAGATCCTGTGACATTGGGGGGAGTTGGAGGGAGAAACCAGAATTCTTGGAAAACGTGAAAACTGGGGTATGTTTATCTTACGAATAGATGATCGGATCTTAATCAAATTTGATTTTGAGAAGGAATTCATGTCTCAGAGCTCTTATTTCAAATCCCGACCAGATCTTTTGACATTGGGGGGAATTGGAGGGGGAAATCTTGGAAAAACACTTGGAGTGGAGGAATCGGGATGAAGCTTGGTGGATAGAATAAACAAATGTCCTTGATACGTGATTGACAGAATCGTACTGGATTCGCTCTCTTTGGAGGAGTTGGGGGGAGGGGTTCAGTGATTTGGTGAGTTTGGTGCTTCTGGACGTGGTAGGACGATGAAAATTGGTAGGTCAGGCGTGGTATTGGCGTGTCAGGAAGCTACACAATTTGACTTTATAAAGTCTTTTTCCCAGATTCGACCATCTGGGGGGCTAAAGGGAGAGGAAAAATTAGAAAAAATTAGGTATTTATAACTTACGAGTGGGTGATGAGATCTTAATAAATTTTGATATTTAGAAGGACATCGTGACTCAGAGCTCTTATTTTAAATCCTGACCGGCATTAAGTCTTTTTTTTTTCCTTTTTAAATCAATCTATTGATTCATAGAATTTTGTTAGAGCTCATACCATATGATCTCTTGGCTCTTAGCTCTTCTCGCCTCGTCACAAGTGCCATATGAGCTCTTAGCTCTTGTTTGTATAGTGTTAAACGATTTTTCATTTTTTCTTACCATTTTTATATGTTTGTTGAAGCTAACATTTGCCTTTTTTGTGTTTTTTCCTGTTGATAAAGGCTTCCGGATATGAAGCAGAAATGTTCGCACTTTTATTATTATTTGTACAAAAAAGACTTTTCCCTCCGTCTTATTAAAATTTTAACTGTTTTTAATACTTTCATTTCGTTTGACTGCATATATGACAAGCATAGACTTATCTTAAACTTAGAAATCCACTGTAATACATTTCAGAAGCCAAATTGACAAGTTTTATAGATTAATAAAGCGAACATTCCTAAGGATGTAAAACTTCTATTTTAATTACTAACCATATAATGGGAGAAACCATCAAAAGTATTTGCCGTTTGCTTATACGTTGAAATGTTAAAAATATTCAGCTCTAGTTTATTTAGATATAGACTTCAGTAGACTTTATTTCAAACATAAAAAATGTCTACTATTTATGTTTTCTGGTATAAATATAAATTTTTAACAATGCGCTTGCGGATGCTAAAAGTTGGGAGTAAAATATGTGTTTCCGTGCTAAAATCTAAAAAAAAACACATGGATTTACTGGATTCGTTATTTTAGTCAAGTTGAGAATAGTGCTACTTGGAACTAACTTAGTCAGGATTGAAAGGCAAGATAATTAGTCAAATACGACCTGGCCATTTTGAAGTTTTGGTGTTGCTCAAACCGTGGAAAAGTGCAGAAGAAATATTCTTACTGCTAAGATTACTGCCAGTTATCTAAGGCTATTTGTGTGATACTATAACAAGGTAAATAGGATTTCGAAATATTGTAGATAGACAACATTAAGGCAATCTTCAGTACTGCTTGACCAAGAAGTTGTGAAAGCCCTGTATTCCCATCCGAGTAGAAATCCTCGGAGAAAACAAAAGGTGATGGTACGTCAAATGAATGCTGCTCCACACTCAGCCTCTCGAATAATCAAGAAAGACAAGAAGAAATTTATATAAAAGAGCTATATGCCCCTGCTTGATGAAACTCTTGCAAAAGGAAATCTCCAGCGAGGGTACATCGAAAAAAATTGATATAGTCGATATGAAGAAATTCCGTTTAAAAATAAGCAAGCCTTCACATTCCAGGAAAAAGAGCAAAATGGTAATAAAGCCTACTTAAATTCCAAAAAAAAGAGCTAAATGACCCTTTATACGGATGAAAATACGATGTTTGTATATATTTGAATCACATCAAACAAAAAGAACAGGTACTGATATAGACGAATAATTTAATCTTGAACAATAAAAAATTCAAATGATTGCCTAAATCAAATGTAAAACGAACAGAAACTACTACAAAAAGGAGTGTGCCCACTGCACCATCCTCTAGCCATAAACTTTTTAAAGTCAATTGCATCATTTTTGTTGTTTTTTTAACAGTGTACTTTATCCGATCACGGCCGAAAAATAAAAATAAAGTCACAATAACAATCCAGATGACTGGAAAGAACAAACAAAAATAAAACTGCAAATTAAATATTTATTTGTTATCTTAATTCCTGAAAGTCTCAGCAACTCAAGATTCAAGATTTCGTGTAACGATAATCTTTCATTTTCTATGTTATAATTATAAAAATGATATTTAAAACATAAAATCTTTTCAGCAAAGCACAAATTCTCCAATAGCCATTAGAAGGTTTATGGCTAGGGGTAATATCCAAACTACTAATTTTAGATTATTTATTTTAATTTAATAAAAGGATTAAAGTAAAGGATTAGTCCTCTATAAAGGATTAATGTAACAAGAAACTCTTACGCAATACAATTCGTAAGGATTAAAGTAACAAGTTCATTTTTACGCAAATCGATTCTGCTTATATTTTTTTGGACTGACTTAATGAAGTAATTAGAATTGTTTTGTTTGGCTGACTTGAATATGAGCCTATGGCACCACCAAAAGCTACGATTGTTTTTTGTGTTTTCGAAGCTTTTTATTAATTTTGACGATCTAAGAAATATATTAGAGTGGTGAAGTGTGAATACATTGTAGGCAGAAGAGGGGCGATTTTCCCACCCCAAGAGCCTGTTTTCTTGCCGATAGGGACCTCCTTGAAACTGCAGGGATTAGCAGAGTGGGCATCGACTCTTCCCCTGCTTTGTTTCATTCAGTCGAATTCACAGTACAGTGTTTGCAATAGAGCATATTGCAAATTTCCGTGTTTGAATTCAAAGATTTAATATTGTGTGCGTTGTTTAAATATTTTGATATTTAGATACTGTGCATTCTCGGATTGTTATTGCCATCTGTGGGCCTGCCTACTGATTATAACTTAGTTTACTCTTGTTTTTCTTTGGATGTAATGAAGGTTTTCAGATAGCTCGATTTGGCATTCACAAAACTTTTGGGCAATCCATTGTAGCCTGTGCGAATTTCTCAAGATTACAAAAGAAGATGGTGCAAACAACAGTTATCTGACATTGGGGTACGATGACCATAAGGAAAAGATAATTTCCGGAAGAATTTACAGTTTAAGGAGGATTTGTTTAACTGCAAAGAACGTTAAACAAGCTTTTGAAGAGTTACAAAATTTAACAGACATTTACAAGTCTGTTTCAGAGTCCTTCATTGCTTTGAATGGGTCTCCATAAGCTTCCAGTCGCTCTAGTCCACGGACTGTTCTGTTTGCCAGGATTTCCGCCACAGAGCATGAACTTGAGAAGACTAGGGAATCTATAGTTTCGGAAATAGCTCGGCAAGTTACTGCTAAAATTGGAAATATGGCTGAGGTTGACAGTTTAAAAATCTTGGCTGAAGTTGTTATCAATGAGGTTTACAAGTCTATTTCTTTGGAATCAAATCCAGCCCTCTACCGGGTCAAACACGAGTTGAAAGCATATAGGTTGCAAACATCTAATCTAGATAACCGTTTGAACAAGCTTGAACTGAAATTAGACGATATTAGTTAAGGAAACATGCTGGATTGTCTAATGTTTAACGGCTTGAAGCAGCATCCTGGTGGCGAGTTGCAAACGAATATGTTGATTACCCTGTCGTCAAAGATCGGCCTTACTGGTATTTTGCCAAGTGACATATCTACTGTTTTTCGTTTTAAGTTAATGAGCCTCTGAATTCTGGCGATAAATTGGTAATTCTGGTGATGGTAAAATTCAGCAGAAAAAAACCACAAGGAATATTTTTAGCGAGTAAGGCCAAACTATCTGATTCTGGTATTTTTGTGTGTGAATCCCTCACCAAAAGACGTCGTGATACCATAAACGCAGCTAGGGATGTGATTGGTGTAAACACGTATGAACTGGTCGTGGAAAAATACTTGTGAAACTTCCAGGTGAACCGTCTGCACGAAAGATATGATGCCTTGTGGAATGCTTGTAGTGTTTTGTATTTTTTTTTCATTGAATTAATTAATCATTTGTTTGTTTGTTATTTTTGCGTTTTTTATTATTAATTCCTATTTCATTGTTCTTTTCTTATTTTACAGAGATTGAGATATATGTTTTCTGTTTATTTTTCCTTGCTTTATCAGTCCTTGGTGAGTTATTGTGCAGACCTTTTCGCATTGAAAAAGTTTTTATTGGCGAATATCGCAAGGGATAGAGGCCTAGTTTCGTCTCAATTAAGCCTACAGCCACTTCGTAGTAGTGTTCATATCCAAGCTTGAGATTTAAGCCTTCGGGAAGTTGGATCACTGCATTGTTGTTCATGGAACTGTCACCTGATATCTGGTTATGAGAATGTGTTGCAATGCCTTGATTATTCTTAACGAAAAATATATGTTTTAATACAAATATAATATATGGTATGTGTGAAAGTTTTATTTGGCAGGAAAGTTTTCTCTCAATGTATTCTTATCCGGATTATAATTCAGGGGCATTAAATCGTACGTGGGTATTGCAAAGGGTGTTGCTTGTCTAATTAAGGGTATTTGCTTGTCTGTTCATCAAATAAATTTGATCTATGAAAAATTCGGATTTTCCTTAAATGATAAAACTAAAAAGGTGAGGCAAATATAATTCTTAATTATTTACTGTTGAATATTGCTTGTTCATTTTGAAGCTGTTTCAAAACTCATACTGTTACCTTATAAACAACCAGTATATATAAAAAATCACCTGACCATTGCCGAAATTCTTATTTGTTAACTTCTGTAAACTCACATTTAAGTAGGACAAGCCTCAGGCGTGACCTCTGGACTATAGGTAAACTATAGTGTCCCAAATACAGGTGTATCTTCTGTAATATTGGCAAGATTTAGGCCCCAAATAAGGGTGTATCCCTCGTATCTATGTCACTAACACAACTAACAACAGAATCGCCATGATCGAAAGCAGTAAACGGGATGTTCCGAGCCCCTGACGATCTTTAAAAATAATAGACGTCGCATTTTTGTGTGGGTAACATTGGTGTGTTGTTTTTTCCTTTTTCTACCGAGGCTAGCAGGCTACCGGAAGGTGATAGAGAAATGCTCAATTGCTCATTTAAAAGCCGCCGCTCATATCTACGTGACTGTTATGAATTTATCTTCATATCGCTGAATGATTGTCACATAAACATCCACTTATAGCTGTGAGACTATGTTATTACGCTGCACTGACATATATAATTGTTTCGTAGACACTTGCATGAAGACCAAGTTCCCAAACCCAAAAGTGTATAGAAAATGAATTAATTTCATAAAATTATCATTATCATTTTCATTGCCGATCATTCCAACATCCGTGCCCTATACATTTCAAGCTGATCAGCTAAAAAAGCCTGCCCTACTTTTTGGCTCTGATAAAACAAATTGATGGTACTTCAAACACGTTAAAATACTACTACTACTAACAACTCACCGCAGCACCAAGCCACCCGAGGCCAACACAGCTGCGTACGATCCTCCTGAATCCCAATCTATTCAAGCCTCCCTCTATACACCCTCCCAAAAAGTTTCCAATTCCTTTAAATCTTTCTTTATGACATCCTCCTACCTCAGACGAGGACGACCTGCTTTCTGCTTATCCGCAGACGGTTGGCCAAAAAGGACAATCTTCGGCAATCTATCATCCTTGATCAACAGAATGTGTCCTTGACTTGACAACTTATCTTCCTATTTTTACAAACTTTTTTTAATTGTGAAAAAGCGCCCTGAGCCTTGGCTATTCTACTTTTAACATCCTCACTGCTCCCGCCGTCTTTAATAATAATACTAATAAGGTAAGTGAAGCTTCACTTATTCCTAGCTTTAGTGACTTAGTCTTCTTGACATTAATTTTTAAACCTATTCTAGTACCCTGAACTCCCAAAACCTCGAAAAGTTCATTTATTTTGCTTACACATTCTCCTAGGATTCTTAAATCATCAGTATAATCTAAATCCAGGAGAGTTTCTCCTCGCCATTTGATTCCATGGTGACAACTAAGACACTTCTCAATTATTAACCTAAGAGTACAAATTTGGTCGAAACATCCTGTACCTTTTCTAAAACCTCACATTTCTTCTCTTAAAACCTTATCTACAGTATCTCTCAGTCCAAAAAGTATCATATTACTAAGTAATTTGCTACCTACAGAGACCTGACTAATGCCTCGATAATTACAACACTCATTCTTATCAGCTTTCTTATAGATTGTTTTAATTGAGGTTTTCCTAAAATCGTTTGGTACTTCCCCTTTTTCAAAAATCGTATTCATAATCTTCGGTAACTTATTTCTAACCTCGGAACCACCATATTTAAGAAACTTATTTACCACATTATCAGAAACTGAAGCCTTATTATTTTTTAATCCTTTTAATACTGTCGCTAATTCCTCCTTACAAAACAAATCTTGCTTCATATCCAAGGTATTACAAATGTTTTCATTTTCCTCTGTATCTTTTCCTGCAAATGTATGTCCGTTTAGCACGTTCTCAAAATGTCCAACCCATCTCTCTTTAACTCTTTTCTTATCACTAATCGTGGTCCCATTCCTATCTTTAACTGGGACAAGTCCGGATTGACTACTCCCTCCCAATTTATTAACATGCCAGTACAATATTTTACTATTATGCCGACTAGCTGCATCTTCTATATCCTTCGCAATTTTATGCATGGCCTCCGCTCCATACCTCCTTAGTTTAAATTTAATGTTTTCTCCGCTTTCTTTACATTCCTTTTATTTTCATACAGGTCTATCACTCAGATAATTCTTGTACAGACCCCTTCTTCTCTATATTGAACATAAGCTTTTTTATTAATATTCCTAGCTGCATTTTTAATTTTCAAACTGTTCGTGGTAACGAACTGCAGTAAGGAGCGACCCGGCTCAATAGTAACCGAAACAATAAAAATGGGGACTTTTAGGGGGTGTTTCCCTCTATTTTCTAAAATAACGCAAATTTTCTCAGGCTCGTAACTTTTGATGGGTAAAACTAAACTTGATGAAACTTATATATTTAAAATCAGCATTAAAATGCAATTCTTTTGATGTTGCTATTGGTACCAAAATTCCATTTTTTTGAGTTTTGGTTACTATTGAGCCGGGTCGCTCCTTACTACAGTTCGTTACCACGAACAGTTTGAAAATTAAAAATGCAGCTAGGAATATTAATAAAAAAGCTTATGTTCAATATAGAGAAGAAGGGGTCTGTACAAGAATTATCTGAGTGATAGACCTGTATGAAAATAAAAGGAATGTAAAGAAAGCGGAGAAAACATTAAATTTAAACTAAGGAGGTATGGAGCGGAGGCCATGCATAAAATTGCGAAGGATATGGAAGATGCAGCTAGTCGGCATAATAGTAAAATATTGTACTGGCATGTTAATAAATTGGGAGGGAGTAGTCAATCCGGACTTGTCCCAGTTAAAGATAGGAATGGGACCACGATTAGTGATAAGAAAAGAGTTAAAGAGAGATGGGTTGGACATTTTGAGAACGTGCTAAACGGACATACATTTGCAGGAAAAGATACAGAGGAAAATGAAAACATTTGTAATACCTTGGATATGAAGCAAGATTTGTTTTGTAAGGAGGAATTAGCGACAGTATTAAAAGGATTAAAAAATAATAAGGCTTCAGTTTCTGATAATGTGGTAAATAAGTTTCTTAAATATGGTGGTTCCGAGGTTAGAAATAAGTTACCGAAGATTATGAATACGATTTTTGAAAAAGGGGAAGTACCAAACGATTTTAGGAAAACCTCAATTAAAACAATCTATAAGAAAGCTGATAAGAATGAGTGTTGTAATTAAAAGTAGGTTAAAAATACCTACTTTTATACTAGAAAATTGACGGAGGGAGTCCCGAGGAATGAAAGATGATTGGATTGGAAAGATGAGGATTGGATGATTGGCTCGATTTGTACCCCAGCTTTGTTTTGCGGTGGATCAGGACTTAGTTTATTTTGGAATGAAACAACACCCGGGTTATCTTTACACTGAGTCATTATCCGTTTCTTTCAACGAAAAAGTTGTCAACCCTCGGTTTTTCAAATAGTGTGTTTAACGATCAAAGTCAATAGAAAAAACAATAAGAAAAACTGATGTTGCATAATTTTATCAGCTGTTCAAGGGCTATTGATCGGTGTAACAAAAAAGTATATCTCTTAGATCGAAAGATGATTTTGTTCCACTTGGCCAACTTTTTAATATCACTACTAAGAAAGGCCCGCTCCTATTTCTTTAGCAATAATATGACTATTACAAGTTTAGGACACAAATTTGACACCACTCCTCTGCTTCGTTCCAAACGCAGAGGACAAAACAATAAAACTACACAAAATCACAAACAGTAATAACTGGTATCAGTAGATTGCAGTACTTTTGGACCTGTGGTAAGATGCTCCTTTTTTGGATATTTTCTTTGGATATCTCTTTTGGATTTTCTTATTTATTATTTGTAAAAAAAATGGTTTGAAGACGGTGCCATGGAACCGTTGTACATCTTAAGCACTTCTAGATTTAGTCTGCCTCCAATCTGAAGCTAGTGGCTGTTTGGGTGCCTGCTTAAACTGAGATTTTGAACTCAAAACATATACATGGCTCCAAGAAGCGAAAGCTAAGGAATCAACTTCAGGTGTTTATCTTTATCTATACATCTCCATTTTGGCACTAACAAAGTTAATCTTTGCTCAAAGACAGCAAAAGACTATCCGTTTTGGCCCCACTCATATATACATCAGTTGGTGGTATAATATTTAGCGAAATCGAACTCTTGTTGATGTGTTTTCTTCTTTTTAAAATTGTGCAATTTATTTTGTGCTAACAATTTACTAAGTGTAGCCCCCTCCCCCCTCAATACATTAAATGCACATATTTGAAAGCATAATAAAAATAAGATTCTTCTAAATTACATTGTTTTCAAATTGACCCTAATAATCGCCTTCTTTACTAAATTCCTAAAATTTACTCAGCAAATAAATTTTGCAGAACATCAATTTTTTAATAAGCAATGATCTGAATATTTCTATGAACCTAACGATGGTATAATGAGTATTGTTTTTCAGTTTATAACACATTTGAAGTGAGCTTGTTTTGTAAGCCCAGAGACAATTTTGAGATCTCTGTTGCAATTCCTTGGCAATCCTTTATACTACTTTCCATAATTTTATTGACAGCAAATTCTTGCGTTTTTCATAGATTCATATTGTATCAGCTATATCCTGAATCTAATAAATTCACATCAGGATTGTTCTTGACTTACGACCTACACTTTAAGGAGAAAAGCAATTCTCTTCTATTACCAAGAGACGATTCTAGAGGGAATTTCTTAAGAAAGCAATATCGAATTATGTAGCCGAGGGATCATGTGCTATGACTCCTCGGGGAGTTTACTGTTATAAATTATAGCAATGTACATCTTTGACTTTGATACAAAGCAATGAACTTTTAAGTATAGGAGTTGCTAGAGAATACGGCTAGAGATGTAGCAGTTGCTAGATAATACGAGCCGGTGTGTTGTCCTTATAAAGAATACTTACTTTGTGTTTCCAGAGCTCGGGTTTATCTTCTAATTGGTTGACATTGTTTGTCAGTAATGGTGATCAACAGTTAGATATTCTACGAAGTTTGGGTTTTCCAATGCCTTGATTGACGCTTCGTTCCTGGACTTGCGAAAAAACGAGACATGGTTAATGTATCGTTACTTTCCAAGAAGTTAAAGCTACAATATAACGCACCAGTACAAACAACTTCTCGATTTTATGTTTGTTCAATTGTGAAAACATTCGGCACTCCTTTGTACTCACACTCTTTATAAGGTGAAATAATAATGTAAAACTTATTTTTGTGTTCTCTTCGGGCTTTTACAGTTACAGTAATTACTTAAAATTTAAGTAACAGATTATTAAATTTTGCCGATAGCATATTAATAAATTTTCAACATATGTATCTGTTTTGAGATGTTCGATCCTTCTGGGTATGCGTCACCTTCAATGTGTAATCGACCACCATGGAAACACTTGATTAAATTTGGCAATAATTTTGTCCTGCTTTTAATTTGAAAATTTCGCAACTATCCACAACTCCAAATAAACTTGTCTAAAATGGAAATGAAGGCAGTCTAATGTTAAGTTAGAATAAAAAGTCCACAGGTCCAACAAATCTTTAGTCTAACAAGTGCAATAAATCGGTAGCTTCCAGAAGTCTTGCCCTAAAATTGACTAAAATCCCAAAGAAAAATTTCTTTTAGAGTGACATTAAAAAAAATATTGGGTGTTGTGTTTGTGCGCATCTTTATCCCTTTGATGAACTTAAGTTTAAAAGCAGGGTTTAATCACGAAGAGTTAAGAGCAAAATTTAACAGCTAAACTTAAGAAAACATGTCGAAGACGAGGATATGATATGTAAGGCCCAAGTGCAACAGAAATTTGATTTACGGTGGCAACCTTTGGTTGCCTTCGTCGATAGGAGCAACACCGTGTTCTTTTTCTTTAACATCAATTAAACCGTTCAATCGTCAGCTCATCAAACTTCAAAATGAAACTTACCAAAAAAATGTCCTTAAATATTTATTAAAAACATAAACCCAACAAAAATAGAATATTGTTAAAAGACAGCTTTTTCCGGAATTCTCCGAGCAATGAAACTGTAAAGCCTGCTGGTGTCCAGGCTGAAGCGTCAAGGGTATAAAAATTCTTGATTACAAGTCTTCTTAGCTGTAGGTGCCTGACATAAACATTTCAAGTGAACATCGACGCCTATCTTGAAAGGGAATAAGAGCTCAGAAGCAACTTATGATCAGTAAAAATTCGTCCAATCTGCACCATTGGCTAGAAATCTCTGATTTGCTTCAAGAGGGCCTGAGACTTTTGTGCAAAGATTGAAGAAGCTATGTGCGCCTCTGGATAATATTATCCTCGTGTGTCATTAGCTGGTGTTACTTGTCACATGAATTTCATACCGATTTGTGAAGAAAAACCTAACCACGTTTTTACTGAAAAGTTGCCGATGGGTGATGGCACTGGAGGCCTTTAATTAGGACAAACACAATTTGTACCTTTAATTATACAAACTTAAAATTGCTGTACAATTTTACTTCAAAGCAAGGTGAAACGTTTCTCCTTTCTGCTAAATAGTTAGCAAGGAAAGAGAAGCTTGGCAGAGGGGCAATGGACCAATTTTGTCTCTCAGATCATATTTGCTATCAAAATATCAGAAACCCTTCCCGTTTTTTATGAAAAAATGTGGGTGAGGATACTGGTGGGGTTTAGTCCATACACTTTTCAGATCTTTTGATCTATTCGAATAAAGTTTTGATTTTAAATCCTCTAAATTTTGATCGGACGTCACATAGAGCCCTTCAAAGCGATAGCATGTTACCCTTTGGTCGATTTCGAGCCTTAAGAGGGCAGCAGAATATAGAATTCAGAATCGAATGAGCATTAACCCTACTTTTTATAGCTACTACTACTACTACTAATAACTCACTGCAGCACCAAGCCACCTGAGGCCAACACAGCTACGCATGCTCCTCCTCCGACCTTATCTATTTAAAGCCTCCCTCTCTACACCCTCCCAGGAAGTTCCCATTTCCTTTAAATCTTTATTTATGACATCCTCCCAACCCAGACAAGGACGACCTGCTTTCCGTGTAGCCCCAGACGGCTGGCCAAAAAGGACAATCTTCGGTAATCTGTCATCCGTAGAACGTGGCCTAGCCATCTCATCCTTTCTTTCATTATAGTCCCAGAAAGCGGGATTGAACCACACTTTTCGTACAACCTACTGTTTGAAATACGGTCAGTCAGCCGGGTACCCAGAACAATCCGTAGGAAATTTCTCTGGAAAACATCTAGTAAATTTTCATCTGCTTTTCGGAGTGCCCATGTTTCAGAGCCATATTTGACCACATTCATCACTGTCGCTTCCAATATTCTATTCTTGGTTTGTAGACTTATCTTCCTATTCTTCCAAACTTTTTTTAACTGTGAAAAAACACCCTGAGCTTTAGCTATTCTACTTTTAACATCTTCACTGCTCCCACCATCTTTACTAATAATACTACCAAGGTAACTGAAGCTCCCAACCTGATCAATCTTTTCGTTACCTAATGTCACCTGTTCATCTTCACTTATTCCTAGCCTTAGTGACTTAGTCTTCTTAACATTAATTTTCAAGCCTATTTTAGCACCCTGAACTCGTAAAACCTCTAAAAATTCATTCATTTTGCTCACACTTTTATCTAATATGCTTAAATCATCAGCATAATCTAATTCCAGGAGCGTTCTTCCTCCCCATTTGATTCCATGGTCTCCAATTGCCTTTCCTGTGCTCCTTAAGACGAAGTCCATCAAAATGATCCATATAAAGGGGGATAGAACACAACCCTGCTTAACTCCTGATTTAATACAAAACCAGTTGCTAACCTCATTTCCTACCTTAACCGCAGCAGTATTATTCTCGTACATAAAGCAAATCACTTTAATGTATTTTTCTGGCATACCATATAACGATAAGACCTTTGTTAACGCTGTTCTATCAACAGAATCGAAAGCTTGCTCATAATCGATAAAACTAAGGACCAAAGGTGTTTGACAACGAAGGGACTTCTCAATTATTAACCTAGGAGTGAAAACATGGTCGACACATCCTCTACCTTTTCTAAAACCGCATTGTTCTTCCCTTAAAACTTGGTCTACAGCATGTCTTAGTCTAAAAAGTATCATATTACTCAGTAATTTGCTACCTAAAGAGACCAGACTAATGCCTCGATAATTACGACACTCACTCTTGTCATCTTTCTTATAGAGTGGTTTAATTAAGGTTTTCCTAAAATCATTGGATACTTCCCCTTTTTCAAAAATCATGTTCATAATCTTCAGTAGCTTATTCCTAACCTCAGAGCCACCATATTTAAAAAACTCATTAATCATACTATCAGCACCTGGGGCCTTATTATTTTTTAATCCTTTTAGTACTGTCGCTAATTCTTCCTCACTAAACAAATCTTCCTTCACATCCAAGGTATCACAAACTTTTTCATTTTCATCTATATCTTTTCCTGCAACTGTATCTCGGTTTAGCACATTCTCAAAATGTTCCACCCATCTTTCTTTAACTTTTTCCTTATCACTAACTGTGGCCCCATTTCTATCTTTAACTGGGACTAGTCCGGATTGACTACTCCCTTTCAATTTATTAACATACCAGTATAATATTTTACTATTATGCCGTCTAGCCGCATCTTCCAGATCCTCAGCAATTTTATCCATCGCCTCCACTTCACATCTCCTTAGTTCATATTTTAATGCTTTCTCCACTTTCTTTACATTACTTTTGTTTTCACACGACCTATCACTCAGATAATTCTTATACAAACCCCTTCTACTCTCTATTAAACCTAAAGCTTTTTCACTAATATTCCTAGTTGCAGTCTTAGCACTCTTCCCTAGGACACCATCAATTCACAAGTGATGTAAAAACGGTTCATTTTTTGGGCAGCTAATTATCGAAATTTCTGGATGGTAGTCCTAACCATCCTCAAATTAGGAGAGGGTGGGTTGCTTTCTGGGATAGGTGAACATGATTTTGTCAAACTAAACATAATCTAAAGTATATCCTGCGATTTTTTTTTTGTCATAAAAATCAAGTACTATTTCGGATTTTTTTGTGAAGGATTTTCTATTTGTTTTTGTTTTTTATGAAAACACTGGAATTCATTTTTAAACATATAGACGAGCAATTGTTCCCCCCCCACCGGATTTTGGAATTCAGAATCGAATGAGCATTACCCTACTTTTTACGACCAGACTTTCTATATGACAAAACTTGAAGTTAAAAAATGCACAGGAGACCAACAGGTCAGTATCAAGTGGTAAGTGAAAAGTCAGCAAGTGAAGAAAGGAGAAAAAAGCAAATATTTTGGATGACTCCTCTGTTCAGCTGTCCTTGGTACAAAAAAATGAGGAGTAAAACATGGGTAAAGGCCAAGACACAATAAAAAACACAAATACCTTTTATCTACGCCTACTGGATAATCCGAAATTATCCACCATATAACCGTCAATTAGATATTAGGAACGTGTGATAATAAATCCGTGTTCCAAAGTGCTACAGAGGGTACTTTTTTGGGGGAACAGAGGATTGGCAGGATAAGGGAATATGATTTTAAAAAGTATATCAATAATGGAGGTGGAATTGTCACATTTTGTTTCTTTTTTGTGTTTTGTTTCTTTTGTGGTCTTTTTTGTAATAATATTTCATGTGGCTCTAGTGTTGTATATATTGTATCATATCAACCTTTAAATGTCCATCTGCCATTTTCAAATGGTACATAAACTACGGTTCATTTTCCTTGTTTAAGTTTTTGGTAAGTTTTTCTGAAGTCCTACGGTTTTAATGTTTCAGATTAAGATGACACTTTTGCTATCCTTTCATAGCGGAGATTCAGCTTTGTTCGCCTACTGAATCATGATTTTCAAATTTGTTTCACGTGTTTTTAGATAAAAAAAATATTCAGAAGTCTAAAAAAAGGTCTAAGTAGTATCAAAAATATGGCTTGGTGAGTAGACGGACCTGAAGTGAAAGTTAAAACTGCAGATATGTCAAATAATCCCAAGCTTCACCAAGAGCGCCAATTGGAGGGACAGGGGAGCAATTGTCCCCAGAATCTCGTCACCCCTATATTTTAAAAAATACCTTTTTTGGAATTTATTTTGAAAATTTAAAACCAAGCTAGTTAAAATATCTTTTTTTAAAATAAATTGACACAAATATTTGCCCCCTCCACCTGAGTTTCATGAATTGATACAATTTTATTTCATATGAACATAAAACCAATGTGCCTGACTTTATCACTTATATGAGTTATCTCACCTATAGGCAGAAACTTCAAAACGACATATTTATTTCCGCTTAGTTTGCTAAACATCATAATTCCACTTTTTTGGTATTTCACTAGAGTCTTTAATCATCTAAATATTCAAACAAAATATCTAACGGAATTTGAAGAATTGTGGAAAACCTTATTAAGGAGAACCTTGTCACCAGTGATTAATAACAAAGATGTACTTTTCAAACCTAGCTTAATGCTTAGAACCCATTTTTGCTTTGCGAAACCAGTAGCACCGTTTCAAAAATACAAAGTTGGCGAGGTGTATACAAAAACACTGCCGTAACTTGAATCTTTACGAATATCGGATAGTCAAGAAATTCTAGAGCCTCTATCGTGGAATCCTTGCCTTTCGTTCTGATATATATAGTAACAATAAAATCTATTTACTATTCGGGTTATCCTGATTTGAATGATACATATCCTTCAATAGTTCTGGTTATCTTGGTCAAATATGAGTGGAGACGAGGTGGATATTTCAGTGGGGATAAGGGCTTTACGTTAGACCTTAGATCGTCCAGAGTCAGGAATGGCGCACGGGGCACCCGCGAAGCCTCGCCAGACATCAAAGAGCTGAGCTGTACCCCTGACGTACTCCCACTGTGGTTAAAGAAAGATTTCCTCACAACTCAGATTCATGCATCTTGGTCGGCCTCTTTTGTGCCTCCCTTCAGGGTACCACTCATAAACTGTACATGGGAGTCAATCCCCTGGCATACGGAGTTGGCCAAGGTATATCCGGGACCTACGTTTCAGAAGATCAGTAGCTAATGGATGAGCAGCTCGCTGGCGAACTTCTATGTTGATGATCTTTTCATACCACGGTATGTTCAGGATTTTTGAAGGCACATGTTTTCAGAACATGTTTTTGCTAGAACAAGTTTCTCCAATTAGTTTCCGGTAATCACTTGCATAGAGAATAATGGACATCACATTACTATTCATGAGGTAGACCTTCGAACGCATAGTGTTTCCTACGGTGCCAGACTGGTTTCTTCTTACTGAAAGCCAATGTCGATGTCAAAACGTCCTGTTAATGTCGTTGGCTATTCCAACATTATATTCAATCCAACTTTCGAGGTAATTCTATTCAATTGCTTTGTCTTTACATATAAGTATCAGTTGAGACGTAGTCAGATGTGGGCATGCTCTTTGTCTTACAGACGTTCCGAATAAGTTTTGGCCTTTTCATATATTGTTTCAAGTAGCAGCTGCACTTGCTGTTTCGCTTCTTCAAGAAGAACAACGTCAGTACCGAAGTACTGTCGGCTGCTAATCTTACACCAGAGCCTGAAAACATCTGCAGAATGCAGTACATTCCGTAACAACAGCAAATTAGAAATGAAGATAGGATACATTTACGTTGGACTCCAGATATTATCTTGAAGGAAAGCATGTCCCATTTTCTGTGAGCAGAGAGCATTCACTATCTTCATAGAGTACGATTATCATTCTGGTACACAATGCTCCCTAATTTTTCCAATTCTGCCACAAAGTATTTCGATCAATAGAATTGAATGCGTTTCCAAAGTCGAAGAAGAACATGTATATTTTTTTTTTGTCCCATTCTCGGGAGTCTTCAACTATCAGTCTAAGAATGAAAATAAGATCAGAGCAAGACCTACCAGGTCAAAACTCGCATTGCTCTTCCTTAAGGTTTGAGTCTAGGGTGAATCTTAGGCGTTGTAATATGACTGTGCGTAGTATTTAATATTTGGTGGAGATGCTTTCAGCATCTCTTCCATGATCCCGCAACTCCAGATGTAAGTCCATCTTCAAGTTTTTTCCTAGCTGTTACCTCTACTTCGGTGCTGGAGGGTGATGGGGATCAGTACTTACGTTAATTTTTGGAAAAGGCATATTCGGTGCTCTTTCTTGAACATCAGGTCTAGGTCTACAGGTCTTGTCAGCTTTCTATGGTCTGAGATTTTAATTCCATTTCCATCCTTTACTAGAGATGACCTGTTTGTTGTTCATCCATCTATTTTGTATATCAGTCGATAGAGCATTTTAGAGTACCCTTTCATAGCAGCTACTTCTTCAGGCGCTGCTATTTCAAATATGACAGTTTTCTTGTTTTACCTAGCACTTCTTTTCACTGGCCTGTTCTCTTCTTTGTGACGGCATTTTAACTGGGCATTTTGCACAGGGCTCGATATGTTCAGAATAAGCGGCCGGGTCTCCTTGCACTTATTATTTGTTGCCAGCTGATATCCGATACCCAATCTTCTTTCTTTCTTTTCTTCAATCTATGGTTTGCTTACATCATGATACACACTCTGGGCTGATATCTATGTGTTTCCAACGTCAGAATCATCAACTCCATTCAGCGGGTTTAACGCTTCAAGTCTGTTATATTTCTACAGATGTCACGATCTTCCAACTTATCGGTGTCGTATTATAGTTGTATTGCGGTGCGTGCCTTCTACTTCCAGTTCGATTCTTTATTTATCTGTCATTAAGATGTGATCCGAGTTAACATCCACTCATCGAAAGCCCCAAGGTCAAATAGGCTACTTCTCCAACGCCTTAATATGAAGAACTGGTCAATTTGGTTCTTTGTTCGGTCGTCAAGAGACACCCATGAGTACTTATGAATTGTTTTATGCTCAAACATACTACCACCTATTATCAAGACGAAGCTTACTATATAGTTAGTTAGCAGTATTCCATTTTCGTTTATCCCTCCCATGCCATGTGGGCCCAGACTTTCAAGGCAGTATTGGAAGTTCGCATGTACTTTAGCGTTTAGATTACCTACTAAACAGATTAATTAATACCTGGGAACATCTTTGGTGGCTGATTGCAGCATGTTGCAAAAAACATCTTTCTCTTTATTATCAGCTTCGTTAGTAGGAGAATAGTATGTAATGATTTTCATTTTTGTATGATTATAAATGAAGCGGCTTATCATTCTACGTTTGTTAGTTTAGCTCCAGTTTGTCATTGCTTTGTGTACAATTGGCGACATAAGAAGTTCTACTCCAGCACGGTGGACAGAAGAATGACCGTTGATCGGCATAGAATACCCCAACAAAACTTCTTTAACCTATTTCCCATCCACCTTACTTCCCTGAAAACGAGTATATATTTGAGGTGTTGTCTCTTCTCTTTAATAGCTTGCTTTGTCTTGGATATCTGGTTCATCATTCTAACATTCCAAAAACCAATCTTTAGATTGTTTCGTATAATTTAAAATCAGGCCGGGGAGAGGGCATGCAGGGATCGTTTACTGGGGAAATAATCTATCCGAGGCTGTTATAGACGTCTTGGTTGCAGGTGTGTTTCCCTTAAAAGTCCTTGGTGTGAATTGCAAGCTTACAGCCCAACCCTCCTCATATGCGAGCTTTGGGGTCGTTGCCCAACCTCTGAGAGGCAAGGATCCTTGCATGGTTGAGTTAAAGGGCCCATAGGCTCAAATTTTGGCCACCTAAGTAAACATAATAAAATTGCTTTCCATGATTTGGACTTCAGCAAACTATAGACTACACAATACTAGGACATATTACTATGACTTGAAAGACTTTATATGACGAGCTTATATTTATAAAGAACCATACCCTATATAATCCATGGATGATCATATGCCAGAAGAAGTAAAACTTGACCATATGTGCAAAGATTAGTAGTGATAGGAAGGGGTTGACATGATGATGCGTCGTTAGAAAGGTCTTGATCAGGGACGGTGGTGACGGTTTCCAAAGGAATTAGACCAAGTGTACGACTTTCCGCTGTCGCTAGACCAAAAGGTTTTGATGGAGATAAACAATTAATTAATCGACAATTTTCCTTCCTTACCAGCCTAGGACAGGATCCCACGTCCCAAAAGACAAGGATCGTTAGAGGTGAAGTAAAAGATTTTGTCAATAGGCTACTCGCTAAGGGACTGTAGTTACATACACTTGGGAAGTCCAGAAGTAAGCCTTAAACTTTTTAGACCCGGTAATCAAGACTTCAAATCCTGAAATCTGGTGATTCATGCACAAGAAACTCACAAGGTTGGAAACCTTGGTTGGAGGCCCAAGGTTGGAAAACCGTTATCAATTTTTAGTGAAAACTGAAAATTTTAAAGTTAGAGTAATCCTTATCAAACAGTTTGTGGTTACGAACTGTAGTAAAGAGCGACCCGGCTCAATAGTAACCGAAACTCTATAAAATGGAACATCAAAAAAATCGCATTTTAATGCTGATTTTAAATATATAACTTTCATCAAGATTAGTCTTACCTATCAAAAGTTACGAGCCTGAGAAAATTTGCCTCATTTTAGAAAATAGGGGAAAACACCTAAATTCATACAATCTTAACGAAAATCACACCATCCGATTCAGCGTATCAGAGAACCTTATTTTACAAGTTTCAAGCTCCTATATACAAAACTGTGGAATTTCGCATTTTTTGCCAGAAGACAAATCATGGATGCGTGTTTATTTGTTTTTTCCCATTGGTGATCGTATCGACCCAGTGGTCCTAGAATGTCGCGAGAGGGCTCATTCTAACGTAAATTAAAAGTTCTAGTGCCCTTTTTAAGTGGCCAAAAAAATTAGAGGGCACCTAGGCCCCCTCCAACGCTCATTTATTCCTCAAAGTCACCGGATCAAAATTCTGAGATAGCCATTTTATTCACCATAGTCGGGAAACTTAATAACTATGTCTTTGGGGACGACTTACTCCCCCGCAGTCCCCGTGGGAGGGGTTGCAAGTTACAAACTTTGACCTGTGTTTACACATAGTAATGGTTACTGGGAAGTGTACGGACGTTTTCAGGGGGATTTTTTTGGTTTGGGAGGGAGAGTTGAGGTGGGGGGGGGGCTACATGGGAGGATCTTTCCATGGAAAAACTTCTCATGGGGGAAGAGACTTTCAATGAAGGGGGCGCAGGATTTTTTAGCATTATTTAAAAAAACAATGAAAAAATAAATATGCGAAGTTTTTTCTACTGAAAGTGAGGAGCAGCATTAAAACTTAAAACGAGCAGAAATTATTGCGCATATGAGGGGTTTACCTCCTCGTAATACCTCGCTCTTTACGCTAAAATATTTTTAGTAATTCCAACTATTTATTTTACGGCCTTTGTGATTCAAGGGTCATTATTAAGGAATTGGGACATAATTTAAGCCTTAGTGTAAAGAGCGAGGTATCGACGATGGGTGAACTCCCTCATATACGCAATAAAAACATACCAATATAGAAGTTCGTTACGTAAGTTAATTCGTAAATTACGTATATTTTTTACTAATGAAAATGTTCGTAAAAAATTAAAAGTTCTAGTTGCCTTTTTAAGTAATCAAAAAATTGGAGGGCAACTAGGCTTCCTCCCTCTCTCCTTTTTTCTCAAAATCTTCCGATTAAAAACTATGAGAAAGCCATTTAGCCAAAAAGAAAATTAATATGCAAATTTTGTTTTAATTATTTATGTACGGAGAGCCAAGATCAAAACATGCATTAATTAAAAAACTTCCAGAAATTAAATAAAAAACAAGTTTTTTAAATGAAAGTAAGGAGCGACATTAAAACTTAAAACGAACAGAAATTACTCCGTATATGAAAGGGGCTTTTCCTCCTCAACACCCCGCTCTTTAAGCTAAAGTTTTTTACTGTTTTAAGAAGTAGAGTTAAGAGAAAGCGTCAAACTTTAGCGTAAAGAGCGAGGCGTTGAGGAGGAAAAGCCCCTTTCATATACGGTGTAATTTCTGTTCGTTTTAAGTTTCAATGTCGCTCCTTACTTTCATTTAAAAATTTGTTTTTTTTATTTAATTTCAACTTATGTTGCTTAGACATTTGGAATCTGTGTGTATACTTTAAAATTGTTGGCTTTTTGAATCTATCTTATTAAACCTACACAAAAGGAAATTGACTACACGTTTCCGAATGGAATACATCATTTTATACAGGAGTTTGTAATCTGAAAAAAAAAAAACTGTCTTTAGCCGTTCTAGAGATAGAGCAATTTAATAGTTTATCAAAAATCACAAGTAGATTCTCAAATGATGAAGTGACCGGGAAGCTTAAAGACCGAAGTAAAAACAGAAAGAATGAGGTTTCACTGCACGGAAAATATGGTTTTGTATTATACTGATGAATAACAAAATCAAGCTTTTTAGGTGTGGTGGTTTTGATGAAAAGGCAGTTTATAAGAAAATTCAACGGGATGCTAGGCCAAGACTTCCAAAAGACTATAATATTGCTCATAAAGTAATTATCAGTCCAGTATAAAATTAAACAAAATGACCTCAAGTGATCTCAGCGATACAAATAATTCGATATTATGCCAGAAAGGAAACATGAGAAATTAGACACACGGAGCTGTATTTAGCGACCATGATTTCTGGATAGTGACTCTCTTTAACAAAAAGAAAAATTAATAAAGAAATTTAAGGGAAACTATTTTCCGGGATGATTATCATCTAACGGATAGGAAAAGTCTTATGAAGCTTGATGCAACTTCTAGCTATTTAAAAAGGAAATCCTTTTTTCTAGCACAATAAATAATTTAAACAAGAAGCAGTAGTCCTAGTTCCGAAAGATAACTTTTTAGGTATGAAGTAAAGTCACGCTCATGTAAAAGACAAAAATATCTTTTAGAGACCTGAATCGCCATTATTATGTTTCCCTTCTAGACATTTAGCAATCGCTCAAATGAACGCAGTAGCGTTGACCAAGTAATGAGTAATATCTCCTATGTATTATTTTTAAAACAACCACTTCGTATAGAAGGGGTGGCCATAAATATAGGAAGGGTTTTAATTCAATCAGTAACTTAAATTTCGAGTGGCCTTTTTAAGGGTCAAAAGTGATCAGAGGACACCCGACTGTTTCTTATGCTCTTTTACTAAAGGCACTGAGATTACCACCATCGCGTCAATCAAAATTTGAGGATAGTCATTTCATTCAGAATGATCGAAAATTCCAAGAAATTAGTTCGAGGGAGAGAAGGGTATAATCCACGCAGCACCAAAGGCTCTAGATTCATATGGTTCACCCGTTTTCCACATATACATTTTAGTGGAAAAGGTGAGAAGGTTGTACCCTGAAAACCAAATTTTGCAAACAATTTGAGGAATTGAAGGACGATCCTAGGTGCAAGTATGAGTCCATGATTCTAAATCTCCCTTCTTCAATAGTCAGCTTTTTAGAAGAAGTTTACACATTTCGCATCGTATTTAAACCACAATCTTGAGATGATTCTCGATCTCATCGCCAAAAAGCCAAGTTCAAGCCGCAAACTAACTCGGTGCAAAAACAGAGTGAGTCAAAGCGGCGGTATTTCTCTGAAGCAGTTCTGATGAATATGGTGCCTTATTCCCTGCCATCCCTGCCATCGTTTGGTTTAATAGAATGTATTTAAACTAAGCGCGCAGAATAGGACTTGAGAGATTTGATTAAAATTCTTAGGCATATCCCTTTAAAAATTCAACTGCTTTTCCGGCGGTTATCCATCGTCAACGACATCCAGTAATAAAGTATTATAATTAGGTTATTCTGCTCTCATTTTACATTTGATCGGATCTTTCTTTTTTTCTCGGGAATAAAATTTTGACTGGAAGTAAAAAAAAGGAATATTTTTACAATCATTAGAGAAAACTGAGTTATGACAATTTTTATTGTTGTGTAAAAACTTTTGCTTGTCTCACCTCTTGTTTATTCCACTGTTTCATATATCATTTATTGTACAACTTTGAAAATGGCGGATTTTACAATTAACACAATAAGTTCAAAAGCTAATTAGATCTATCGATAAGTTTTTATTGCTTTGAACGTCATGCGTTTCCTAGAGATGTTTACCTTGCCCTTGGCAATGTGTAGTCGGTTAAAAACCCCTAAGCGGGGCAAATTACAGGACCATTGCTTGGTTAGTCCGCTCACTAATAAAGCTAAGTAAGAACCATGATAACGCTGGAGGAATATTACTAAAAAAAAAGAAAATTGGAAGACATTTATCTGCATCCTGGTCTTAAGGGATGATTGTATTTTGAGATGCAGTGTATTGTCATATAACTATATTTTGAGATCATTTAAACCAAAAAAAAATCCGGATTCAAGTCTCTGTGTCACAATGTTGTAGTAAATATTACTAATGTCTATCATGGGCATCATAAGGACACGTAGATCTTGTGTTTATGGGCTAGTCAAAAACAATTTTATTGGGGGTCTCAAGCATCCAGTCCCCCTCACCCGTGGTGGGCATATTTACCAATAATACATGTTGACTGTTGAGGAAGTGCCCATCGGTTTTTAGACCCTACTGAAACTAGTTTGTTATACTTGATAGCTGGGTCTTCAACAAGTATTGGTTATCATAAATATTGTGTTTTCAAATACAACATCAACACAGGACAAAATTTAACACATGATGAAACATCGCCACAACCAAAAATAAACGTAAAGTGTAAAGAAGAAACTTCTTTTCTTCTTCATTTTTGCATAACAAGACCGTCTATGAATGATAACATTTTGGCTCTATTATCTTGGACCTTTCCAGGCACACGCCCATGGGGAGGGCTAAAGGGGCTGTAGCCCCCTCTAGAAAAAAATTACATTCGACGTAGATAAAAAAGGAAGGTTTCATCACTATTTTTAACTGTTATAAATTACATTCTGTTTTTAAATCCACCAATACTGGAGACATTGCATACTGAATACTGGTTTGCAGAAGTTACATTTCAATACAATTACGAAATAAATAGCTGCATTCCTTTTCCTAAGATATACACTAAAAAATAAATAAAACGCATTTCTTATATTCCAAACGCCGCAAAGGAACATTTCTCGTGTACGCTTGCTTTGTTTCTTTGTGGTGACGGATGGGAGAAAACCGGTTTCCCCCTTCCACAACCCAACCCAAACTGCGTGCAACCAGTAGCGAGCCTCGCCCACTCACCTTCTGAGGTCTGTGTCAGTGTTTGGCTCATGTTCTTTGTTCGCGTTAGAGTAAACTAATGCTATGAGTTTTATTAGTGACAGAGGTTACAAGTGCAATTGTCCAGTGTTAACTCTTATGTCAAATAGTTCGTGGTAATGAACTGTAATAAGGAGCGATTCGGCTCAATACTAACCGAAACCATAAAAAACAGAATTTTGGTACCAATAGTTACACCAAAAGATTCATATTTTTATGCTGATTTTAAATATACAAGTTCCATCAAAATATATGTTTCTTGTTGTTCAAAGAGGAAGGTTGTATTTTTTCAAAGAGTTCGCGGTAACGAACAAATAAGGAGCGACCCGGCTCAATAGTAACCGAAACTCTAAAAAACGGGATTTTAATACCAATATATACATCAAAGGAATCATATTTCTATGATGATTTTAAAAGTTTCATCAAGTTTAGTCTTACCCATCAGAAGTTAAAAGCCTGAGAAAATTTGCCTTATTTTAGAAAATAGAGGGATAAACCCCCTAAAAGTCATAGAATCTTAACGAACATCCCACCATCAGATTCTGTGCATCAGAGAACCCTACTATAGAATTATCAAGGTCCTATCAACGAAACTGTGGAATTTTGTATTTTTTCCAGAAGACAGATAACAGATGTGTGTTTATTTGTTTTGTTATTTCCCAGGGGTGATCGTATCGACCCAGTGGTAATAGAATGTCGCAAGAGGGCTCCTTCTAACAAAAATTAAAAGTTCTACTGTCCTTTTTAAGTGACCAAAAAATTAGAGGGCACCTAGGCCCCCTCCCACGCTCATTTTTTCCCAAAGTCACTGGATCAAAATTTCTAGCTATCCCCCTTCTATACAGAACAAGTTTTTTTGTTTTAAGTTTTAATGTCGCTCCTTACTTTCAGTTGCAAAAACAAAAATATAATTAATAAAGCGACAGACAAGAATAGCTCAGTGCTGAAGTGACCAAAGTCTATCTGTTTGCGACCAAAACTATCTAAATCTGTATTTCAATAAATCTACATAACTGTTTAAGCACTTGGTTAAGGTGTTAAAATAAATCTAGGCTGCGTTATTGTGTTAAGAAACTCAACTAATGAAAGGAGATCAAATAGAATTGTTCAGGGTTATAAGCAAATATTTAATATTTTTAACTCGGTTAAAGAGTATTGTTTACAAGAATTTACTACTTTTTTCGAGAACTCTTACAAAAATTATATAAGATAGCACTACACAAATGATAGCTTCTTAAGTAGAAATTACAAAACATAAAAAAAAACACACAAATATGAGCAAATACATCTAGTACAGCTTCCTTTCACGACTAGAAAATAATTTTTCTTTTAGATTTGTGATTACAGAGAGAAGTCCTGACCTTTGCCTTTTCTTTGAGTAGTAAGCTGCGAATACTTCCTCAGAGCCTGGAATATAAAACCATTATTAGGTTCCCAACTGCAACATTGTTGGTACTTTTCTACAGAAAAGCTTTAGCAAAATATTGCAATCTAACCATAAAACAAAGGTGAAAAAACTGTCAGTTTTTTTTCGATTTCGGCGAACACCACATAAAAACAACAAACTAACCGCGAGTTAAGTCAATTTTTGCTCAGAGTCAAACCGTTTTTAGCTTATGGAAAAACCTACAACTTATACAAGAGATTTTTTTTTATATTCTTGAAAACTATGATGTCCAAAACTTTAATAATCGCCGTACAACCAGAAAAATTCGACTTAGTACTTTTTCAATAACGTTCTTCGAAGTTCTTTTTTTTACATGAATTAAATAAAAAAAATTGGTTTTTTTAACTGAAAGTCAGGAGCGACATTAAAACTTAAAACGAACAGAAATTACTCCGTGTATGAAATGGGTTGTCCCCTCCTCAACGCCTCGCTCTTTACGCTCAACTTTTTAATTGTTTTAAAAAGTAGAAGTGTGGCAAAGAGTCAAACTTCAGCGTAAAGAGCGAGGGATTGCGGAGGGGTCAACCCATTTCATATACGAAGTAATTTCTGTTCGTTTTAAGTGTTAATGCCGCTCCTTACTTTCAGTTATAAAAAACTAGTTTTTTTATTTAATTTCTGAACGTTTTTGAAATAATGCATGTTTGATTTTGGCTCTCCGCACATAAGTTATTAAAATGAAATTTGCATATTAACATTTTTTTTGTCTAAATGGTTTTCCCTTAGTTTTGATTAGACGATTTTGAAAAATAAGGGGTGGGGAAGGAGGCCTAGTTGCCCTCCAATTTTTCGGTTACTTAAATAGGCAAATAGAACATTTAATTTTCAACGAACGTTATTATTAGTAAAAAATAATAAAACTTTACTTTTATACAAACTTTTATATTCTTATGTTATTATTATGTATATGAGGGGGTTTGTCCCCTCGTTAATACCTCGCTCTTTACGCTAAATCTTAAGTATTGTCCCAATTCTTTAAGAATGACCCCTGAATTAGAATGGCCGTAGAATAAATAGTTGAAATTACTAAAAAATACTTTAGCATAAAGAACGATGTATTTATCTCCTCCTAAATACCTCGCTCTTTATGCTAAAGTATTTTTAGAACCCCTCGTGTGCATAATAATCTCTGTTCGTTATAAGTTTTAATGCTATTCCTTACTTTCAATTGAAAAAACTTTTTCATGTTTATTTTTTCATTGTTTTTTTTTTAGTAATGCTAGAAAATCCCGCGCCCTTTTCATTGAATGAGCTGGCTCATTTCCTTAAAAGCCATTCCCGTAAAAAACTGATCAATAAGATGTCATTTAGAATATCTATGTAGTAATAATACCAACAATCGAAACGTTTCGTTTCAAAAGCCACAATATTAAATTGTAATTAAACTTCTGTCGCTGAATTCAAATACACAATCACCCTCGTCAATGATTTGTGCACGTTTGAACCAACATACTTGGAAACTGTAGTGACACGTAGCGTGCCGACGTTACATAGTAAAGGGCATTATAATGTGGAGTCCAAGCTTTTGTTTGTATACACGGTTACCAGTGTTTAGTTATTACTGTATATAAATATGAACTGTAAATTTTCTTATGTCTACCTCTACTAGCTGGCGTCGTAGGTGCTTAAACGGCCTCAATTCATTTTGTTACATACGTGGCAATTATACCATTCCCAGTCAAAGGACAGACATCAGTACATTTGTTAGGCAAGCTTATTATACATATTTTGAATTGAAAGTTGAAGATCAAGATCAGAACCGTTCCTAGGATTGGTGGTGCCAAGAGAAAAAGTAGTTACCGAGCCCCTCTCCCGAGTCAAATATAAGCAAAAAAGACCGAATCAAAGTGAAAAATTTGATCAAAGTGGGCAATCCCCCAGCACCCCCCATCTGCAGCACTCTGGGCAGCTGGCCAGGTTGCCACCCCCCCAGGAACGGCTTTAATCAAGATAAAAAATGGGCACCTCAGGAGGTATTTGAGCGACATTTCGAGAATTTACAAATGTGGATGAAGAGATCATGTGATAAATTTTCATTTGGTAGCCTATATATGTTATTGTGAAGGTCCAAATTTTGGTTAACGTCGACATTCACCGGTGAATGTTCAAAATTTATTTTTCTCTGCTTGGATTCAATTGGATTTGCGAATCAGCTTTTTTAGTCTTATGCAAGCTTTGATGGTAAAATTTAAGTTAGATTAGTTTGGGTTAAATTAGATTATAAATCTCAGAAATGGGTTAAAAGCCTAACTTAACCTGTCACCATCAAACCTTGCATAAAACTGAAAATGTCGACTGGCAACGCTGACTAAATCCAAGGAGAAAAATAAGGTATTTCGGGCATTCACGGGTGAATCTCGACATTCACCAATTTCAGATATTCACTATATATATATATATATATATATATATATATATATATATATATATATATATATATATATATATATATATATATATATATATATATATATATATATATATATATATATATATATATATATATATATATGTGTGTGTGTGTGTGTGTGTGTTTTGGCGACGGCCGAGCAATCACTATTTTTAAAAACATATAACACGTCAAAACAAATTTAAAATGGAGCATCCTACGTTACAGTCAGCTAAACATTCCAGTGCCTCATTCAACTGAAATCCCGACTTGATTTTTTTTCTAATTACCATTTTAGAAAAGGCTTCAGGGAAGTTAGCTATCCAAAAAAGCTTCAGGGAAGTTAGCATCAAGATCACACGAGACATGCTGCCTTCGACGAAGATAAAGCGCGTCTACCGTATTAATTCCATACTGATCATGGTTTCATGTATTACAAAAGCAAGTACATGATTTAACGAAAGATTTGACAATTTCAATTTATAACGCTCATTCATTGTTTATTGATAGCTCAAAGCAAGGCTCCAAGTATGTCCCCCTCCACAATGGAATTTATTTGGTTCAGTCCCAGTAAGTCGACTATTAAGATTTTCTGCGTGAAAAGTACGAAAACAAAGTCATTGGTCTTTTGAAATATAACATGCACCAACTGATTACCTCCTTGGTCAATAGTGCAGTCCCCTGGCACCACTTTTTGTGTATATGGGGATGCAGGGCTCGTCAGGAGCAGTGGTTACTGCCGCAATGGCTACTAAAGGTTTGAACTGAAACCTGGTGATCCCAAAATTCTGCATTAGCTCCACAACGAGAGAAATAACGCTGCATTTCCACCTCTTTATATAAAATCGGTTCTCATGAACAATTTGCAAAAGTTTTACCAATTGAAGCGAACTATTTCAAGTAGCCTACTATATTTCGACATTTGCTGACTGTAATTTGAAAAGATAAGGGTCACTATGTTTGATGATCCGCAGATTCTTCAAATGCTTGGTTTAGCATCCAAAAACATTGTGAAAGACTTTCATGAAAAAAATTAAACAGAAATTGTGCAGCAGTTTTGTTGGAGTACTTAAAAGGGTTTATGCAACATGAGAATCAAACTGCATTTATTATATAGCCATCTTGTTAACTTGCAGAAAATTCTTGGTGCAGTCAGTGATAAGCAGGGTGAGTGACTCCATCAAGACTAGAAAGTCATGAAGCCACGGTAACAAGGCAGATAGAATATACTTGACATAGCTATCTATCATTGGAGCATGAACCAGCTTAAAATGTTGACACGATAGACCAAAAGTAGTCAAAAACAATTCAAAGACCTACGATAACGAAATGGCTTGCTGTTACTTTGAGCAAATAAAGTGTTCTGGTGTAGAATGTGTCTAATCTACAAATCAAGTATAGAAGCTAATATTTGATTATCTTGCCACAAAAGAAAGAAAACTCAACTGATCTATTTCCAAAATTGCTGTTTGTACAAACTAAAGTTACATTACTTTGCCTCATAACATACAATGGCGTAATTTCGTCAAAACCCCGGGGCGGTGGGGGCAAAGCTGGAGTCAATTTTCCCAAATCAAGTGAAAATGGCAGGGAAAGCAGAAAAAATGATCCATATATTATCATTAAGGCAAAGATAGGCCAAAGAAAACTGATCTGTTTTTCTGGATATTTGAATTATGAAGGCTTAACTTAGTTTTGACAAGATCTTATGCAGAAACTAAATTTCAGCTGGGGGGGGGGGCAAACTGAGGTCTTGAGGGACAAACTTGAGGGGGTGGGGACAAAGTTGAGCCTGGACGGGGCAGTTGCCCCCCTGCCCCATAGCAAATTACACCCCTGGACATAATACAGATTAACTGCTTCCTATGTAGGCTATTAGATGGTAAAACAATTATGTCTGTCACCAAGTGATTGCCGCATGAACACTTTTCAAACAATGGCAAAAGTACGTCATTCCGTTATATTATTATTCATAATCATTCCGTAAACTGTTGCTTGAAGTCCACTTTCCCTGCCCTTGAATGTATCAGAAACAAATTAAATTATTTGGCCAAATAGTAACCGAAACTCTAAAAAGCAAAATGTAGATAACAACAGGCACCATCAAAGAAACAATTAGCTTTTTATGATTATTCTAATTATACAAAATTCATCAAGTTTAATGTTGGCCATCAATAGCTCTGAGCATGAGAAAAATTAATCTGATCTTTGAAAAGGGGGAGATTACCCGTAAAATTGAGAAGATCTTAACGAAAATCATACCATCAGATTCAGCATATCAGAGATCCCTATTATAAATGTTTCAAGCTCCTATCTACAAAAATGTGGAATTCTGTATTTTTCGCCAGAAGAAAATGACGGATGTGTGTCTTTTTTTATTTATTTATTTTCCAGAGGTAATTGTATCAAACCAATGATCCTAGAAGTTCGAGAAATAGCTCATTCAAACGGAAACCAAAAGTTCTAGCGCCTTTTTTAAGTGGTAAAAAGTTTGGAGGGCAACAATCCCTCCCCCATACATCTTTTTTTCCCAAAAGACATCCTACTCAAATTTTGAGACATCTATTTGGTTCAACATAGATCAAAGGTCCAATAACTATGCCTTTGAGGATAACATAACCCCAGGTTCCCAGGGGAAAGAGCTGTAAGTTATGCAGTCGGCCCATTGTTCCCAAATAATATTTCTTATTGGAGATTGGGGATTTTCAGACATGATTTAAAAAATCGTCAGAAGTTAAATATAAAACACGTTTTTATTTCAACTGAAATTAAGCAGCAATATTAGAACTTGAATGGAACAGAAATTATTCCGTAAAAGAGGGGACTGCCCCATCATCAACTATCGCTCTTTACCATAAAAAATTGAATGTTTGTCATAATTCTCTCAAACACAGGAGTCGATGAATTTGAATAAGAAGTATTTTTATAGAATTTTAAGACTCTAACGTAAAGACTAATGGCTGAGGAAGGGGCAGTCCCCTTATAGACGGAATGATTTCTGTTCGTTTTGATTTTTAACATTGCTCCTTAATTTCAGTTAAAAATGCTCGTTTTTCTATTTAATTCCTGCTTAAAGGTCAATTTTTATGCTGGAGGAAAATCCCTGAACATTGAAACTTGAAAGCCTGCTAGCGTCTCGGCTGCAAAGCTAGTCAGTCCAAAAACTTCTTGATTAATATCTCCTTGGTTGTAGGTACTCTATGACATAATTTGATCTGAATGGAGACCCTTTATCTGGAAGTTAGTCAAAATGGGCGATGCCTCTGAAATTTAATCCACAGATATCCCCTTCACCAAATCCCCCTCCCATGATTTTCAAGAAGATTGGAGTCTGAGAAGAGAAATATACTTTTTAAAATCCGGATTCTCATGTCTCATTGACTACTTGAGATAAAAACAAAGAACGGTATCACTTAAGATATATGCTAATATTTCTATCAAATTTGATGGTTTCTTACTCTAATAATCAAGCGTTAAGGCTGTGATTAAGCAAACTTGAAAACATCGAGGTTCAAAATTGAAGTTAGGGCAGCCTTCTGTCTCTCAATTCTCTAGAGAACGTTGATTGTCAAAAACCCTTAAAATAGCACTTATTCATTGGCGGAAATAGCAGATTAATTATACCAGCTTGTCAATCTGGTCTCTAGGGGTGTTATCGGCGATCTGAAATGATTCTTTCAGGCAAAAAATTTGTAAAAATTTCAGGTGGTTGAAAATATTCTATAGGACTGTTCGAAAACAGGAAAATACATCGAAAATGGTTGCAATCATCTTACAGGTTATTGTCTTCTGCTCATGATAGTACCGATTTTATTCTAAAAGCAGTATCCTTCATAGAGTACACTTGTGAAAAAGAGCAAGACATTTTCTAAGATTTCTAAGCAATTAGAGGAAATAGAGCAAAACCCTAGCAAACATTTTGTAGCATATTCAAGAAGCTACGGCCTAATATTAAAAGCGGTATCTTCCGCCAATGAATACTTGAGTACTTTTTAAATATAAATTATCAATTTTAACATGGGATTTTCGAGTTCCATCAGTTCACTTAATCACGGCCTTCTCAAGTTGATGTCATGTTCTTCAAATGTCAGATATTCAAACTGAATACTGAAGGTACTGTTAAAAGAATATAGTATGTGTGACCAACAATAGAAATGTAAGAATTTTAGGGTTTTAGGGACTACGGTAACACAATTATCGTAACCGGTTACTATCCATGCAACAGGCCTCAGACGAACATCATTAGCATAATGTATTAGCACAAATTTTGCAATTTACTTGGGATACTTAAAGGACAGATAGTGAGAACTTGCAATACTTCTTTATTTCATTGGAATTTTTGGTACAAAAGTGAATTGAAAACGGGATATTTCTATCACTATTGAAACAGAACTTCAATAGTGAACAGACGAACAGACTGAATTTGTCATCGATTAGAAATATATAATGCGTTATCTTATAATATATCATTTGAGGAAATTAGTTTTTTTTTCAATGTATAAAATATATATTTCCACCTTCATATTTTACAGTTGAAACACCAGTAATGAACTGTTCGCGCTAAGATGTATCTACTTTCAAAACAACGCCGTCACTGAGATTAGAATTTCGAATTTTAATTTGAAGGTTAACACAGAGGGTACGCACGCATTCTTTGGCTAAATTTATGTTTTGATATCGTCATGACTTATTAAAATGGTTATTTTTAATTAGTGGAGCTATCGATTAACCCAGATAAAAAGAAGTTATAGATACTACAGGAGACATTCTTTAACATCAGGGGAAAGGCCAGGGTTTTCAAGGTAAAATTTTCAGAGGCTTATGGAGGGTGAAAGGAGAACAGGAAATATGAGTCGGGGGATATAGGGGATGTCTAAGCAGGGCTATACATGTTATTTTCTTTTATCTCCGATGCTGATCCATCTGTTTTCGGTATTAATAGCTAACGTAAAATTCGAGCTACTTGACTTTGAACATTTTCGATTACCCCAGATTTTATTCTCCACCTGTCAATTCAGAGTAAACCCTGTTTATATACTTTACTGGGTATGGGCTTATAGATCTTTTTTAGAGTTCCTAGAAGGTTTATTTTTTATAAGTATCATTGTTTATGAATATGCAAATTGAGTTCCTGTGAAGCAGTCGTGTACTCAATGTGCAACGTAGCCATGTTCGGCTGAAAAAAATTGGCTATTAGCCTTTATTACTTCTCATTAAAGACTACTGGATAATTTACTTAGCGAAACACGTAATTTGTCTTAGCCGAATTGTTAGTATGTCGAACTCAGAAGCGAATGATAAATGGTTTGGGTCTCGCTGGCGCCTATTTAGCTTGTGTGATGGTTTGTAGTATTTTCCCGTAAGGCAATTCAAATGTCCATCATCTTTCAAATGAATAGGGTATCTAGAGGGGTCGACTTGCCCTCTGATAACGACGACGGCGATCCGGATTGATGTGACAATTTTTGAAAGATTGCTTTGAAGAGGCCAATGTGACTACTCCTAATATTATTAATGGACATTACCCCAGCTTAGTCAAGTGCCTTTGAACAGCAAAGTGTACCAAGAGATGCTTGGCTTGACCTGATTAGTCCTAATAGTCATGAATTATTATAAGACGTCTATGGAGAGGCGAATGTAATTCACCCTAATATTTGAACAGAGAGTTTGGGCATTAGTTCTGCTCAACCAAGTGCCTTTGAATAGGGTTTGGTTGATAGTGCTGCTCAGCCAAATGCCTTTGAAAATCAGGGTGTATGAGAGAATAATTTTGGTTAGATTGACCAACTGAGTCCTAATACATACAAATTTTCGGAAGACTGTTCTGAAGATACGATTGCAACTTTACCTAATGTATCAGAGGAGGATTTGAATGTTAGGTCCGCTCAACCAAGTGTCTTTGAACAGCAAAGTGTATCGAGGAATGATTTTGCTTGGGCTGACCACCTGAGTCCAAATACTCTTGAAAATATACTGTGAGAGTTAGGTGATTTCACTCCAGACTCCGACCCTCTTCAATAGTAGACCCTCTCTCAAAGTAGAATAGAGTGGTGTGGTAGAGGAAGCCCCTACAATGCCCACTGTATTGCAGGACTTTTTTTGTCAAACTCTGCCTTGGGTAATGTATATGTTTATAGGGCCACATTTGGGAATCCATTAAATACATTAATAGGGAAGATATTGTTTTGTATTCAATAGACATAGTACACTCCTCTGTAGGCAAGATTCGAGCCCTTCTTGAACGACAGATTCGGGGATGGGAGAGAGATAGCATAAAAGCATCCAACGCAATGTTTTCTATTTCATGAAAAGTCGAGAGATGTGTATTTGCACTATGTGCAAACTGAAATGCTGACACTTCACCCGCAGTTGCAGAATTTTCAGGATGTATTTACGGACTGGGTAGACAGTATTGTAACAAAACTAGATAACTACAATAAGAGGGAGAGTAGGGCAGTAGTTTTATTTATTAAAAATTTTAATGTGAATATATGCAAGTTTTAAAAAGATTTTATTTTAAGAGGCGGGATGAGGAAGAGGTCTAAAGTTCTAAAATATAGTTCAGACTTAAAGGGATGTCGAAAAGGTGTACGAAAAATTTCTTTCGGTACAGGGCTTCAGTGTTTCAAATATACACTCCCTATAGCAGCTCAAAGACCCCGTGCAGAGGGTGGTATTAGTAAGACAAAGTTGGGCAAATTGGCAGCTAATGGCGATGGGGCAAAAATTTCTAAAGTAGATTTTAATGGCTAAAATGGTCAATATCCAGTAAAACCTAAGGGAATAGATATTTTTGAGCGAAATAATGCACATTTAAGGATTGTTCTTACTGTTTTACAATATGATACAGAGTTTGAAGAGGGTGAGTGTAAAGATAAAAAGGGGGTGATATATCCAGTGAGGGCTCTGTCCATTGAATCAGTGAAGCACTGGGTATTACTTCTTTACACGCCTACTACGGGACCTGATTCAACTGGACATTTTAATTCAATTAGAGACGTTATTCGGTTTCTGAGTGAGGGGGAGGAGTACACTTCACGTCAATATTGTACAATGTGTCTATCCAGCTTTCATACCGAACTAAAGTTAAAGAGACACTGTAAGTGTCATGGATATTATTCTGCGGTAACAATTAACACTAACAAGGCCATCTTGTGTTTCAAGAACTTTCAAAATTCATCCCTATAGTGACAAGATCACCTTAGATTGCGAAGGTAAACTCACAGATGTGTACGATCCATCAGATATGAATCGTGCCAAAGAATATGAAGCCATTGCACTCTCTTATGCCCATACTCAAAGAGACTCGAGTAACACAATTCAATTGGTAGATGTTTTAGAGACCTTTGGTGGGGAAGATTGTATGGGCGCAGCCATGACAGCACTTATTAAGACAACCAATACGTCAATTTCACGGTATCGTAAAATAAATTATCCAATGACCCTATCACCAGAGGACGATTTAGCATTTAAAAATCAGAAAGTGTGTTGGGTTAGTACGAAGAAATTTATTGAGGGTAGGGGGAGGGATGTCAGTTCGCGACGATGATCATTTAAGCAATCTAATTTTATCGGGGGAAGCAACTTTCGTGGACTGGTTCATAAATAATGTAATTTAAATACTAGACAACCTGTAATTTAAACCTATTTATATACACAATTCCAATTATGATTTGAAATTCATTTTACTAGCGTTGACACGTTTGCAGAAAGGTAAAGTTGCACACTGCACATGGGTAGACGATTTTTTTTTCTTATAATATCATACCAAAATGATCTGAAAAGCTGCTAGTCTTATATCTCCATATGAAAGCAAGAGATGATGGTAATACGTGCTTGAAATGAACCTGTTTTTTCGATTCACAGTTTTTTCCCAAATTCCCTAAGGCAATTGATTCAAGTACAGACATTTGACGATTTTAATAGTTTCTGCCAACTTAAACAGCGCTTCTGAAATGATGAAATGTATGATTTATTAACGTGTAAGGGCATATATCCGTATGAATACTGAACCTCCACCTCGAGGATACGTGAGGAGAAATTACCATCCATCCAATCGTTTTATGATTCATCTTACGATCGTCAGTGCACCACTTTCGACCATGATTTGGCTTAAAAAGTTTGGGAAAAGGGAGGGTGTAAAATTGGGGAGGATAATTGCAAAATATACTTGGTAAATGATGTATTAACGTTAATGGTTATTGTGTAAGAACACAGATAAAATCTATCAGGAATATGGTTTGGATTTGGGTTATTATTTTTAAACTCCTCGTCTGGTGGTGGATTTAATTTTACAAATCAGTAAAAAAATAGGTCTGACCAATGACGTAGATCAACAGATGTTGGAGAAAAATCAATGAGGAGAGGGTACGTTCTCCATGGGGATCGTATCTTAGAAACTGATCCAACTGGAAAACCTACCGGTGAAAAGTCGGATGCAGTTTTTCTGGATACGAATTCCCTTTATCCCTCGGCATTGTCTCACTACTTTTTGCCGTGTGATTGTTAAAAATGGTTTGACAATCATGATTCTCCAAGTTTCCCCGACGCTGCCATCATTGAGGAAAATGAACCACAATGATGGATTTTTAATTGATGGTGAAATACCTCTGGAATTTATGACTCAGTAAAGCATTTAGTTTTTCCATGCATAAACAGACCGTTGACAAAGGCTTCTTTGAGCCCACCTAATATTTCTTTGGTAGAGGATGGGGGTATTCACTGGACACCTTCAAAACAAAGACGTATTGCCGACCTTGATCCGAAACAGAATATTGTTCTTCACCATGTTCTTTAGCAATGGATGGTAGCCAACGATTTCAGGGTCACAAAGATTCATAGAACCCTCTAATTTGAACAAAAGCCATATATGGGAAAGTTTATTGACACTTTTATCAGTAAACATTCAGATGCTAAAAGGTAGGTTGAAAAAGAACTCCATAAACTCATTTTACATTCAGCCTTCGGCAAAATGCGCGAGACTTAGTGTATTAGGAGTCATTGTGGCGTTGTAACCAACTCAAAAGAATGTGCTCGAATCAATGCCGATCGCAACTTTACCTCATTCACTATCAGAGACTCCAATATGGTCCTTTTGTATAGGAAAAAAAGAAATTTTACTTCAAATAAAAATAATGCTAATGGTAGCGCAGTTACAGAAATCTAAAAAATCTCATGTTGTCATTCTTTCAAAATGTGTGTAAGCTCCAAAGGCCGAGGGAGGGCGAAGTTCAACTGCATTATAGAAACACTGATTCTCATCTATGAAAAGTTAAAACTGACAATTTATTAAAAGATTTTGAAAAAGTTAAGCACATTAGCTCTCGAATAGACTTTACCAGTTAGGACGAGTCCAATTACCGGAGCTAGTGAAACGCCAAGCCCCGAATCAACTATTAATTGCTAAATTACAAGACGAGGAGCGACTTGATATCCCATGTGGGAAATCCAAGTCCCCCCAACACGCTTTCTTAAGTCAGTGGACTTAAAAATGGCTATTGAGAGAGCATCTACAAAATGAACCAAGTTATGCTCTACATCGAAATCATAGGGTTCGTGGTAATCATTATCGAAAAGTTAAAGCCTTTTTTTTCCCACTGCATATAATACAAGCAGATCTTTTAACTCTAGATGAGATTCAAAGGCGTCAGAATACACCCTACAAATATATCCTACTTGCAATCAGTGTCTTTAGTCACTGTGCACATGCTATTCCGTTGCGGACAAAGAGAGGTGTTGAAGTTGCTAAAGATAAAGAAAGTAGTCTTCGCCCAGATTGTTATAGAAAAATTAAAACGGATTGAGGTAGTGAATTCATTAATCCACATGTAGAGACGGTATTGTTGAAATACAAGACAATGCTCTATCACAGTCATAATCCAATAAAGGATGCATTAACTGAACGATTTATATAAACTATTCTACTTTTAATTTCCAGATACTGTACATTGAAGAATACCACTGCTTTTGTTGAAGATTTAGATAAAATCAAGCAAATTCATAATCAACGCCCCCATCAATCTCTGTCCTACGTTAGCCCAAAGGAAGTTCCTCGAGGAGATCATATTACACTTGACACATTTCTTAAACAATATTCCAGTGAAATGGTGTGAAAAAAGAATTCAATGTTGATGATAAAATTCGAATTAATAGACCTACCAAAATTTTTTAAAAGGAGAATTACTTAGGGTCCACTGAACTTTTCAAAGTGTCAAAAATATCAGACACTAACCCTATAGCATATCGTCAACGAGACACCAAAGCTGAAGAAATTCTCGGCAGCTTTTATGCCTACGAAGCTCAAAAAGTAAAAAATAATAGTGAAATCTATCAAATTGAAAAGATATTAAAGAGTCGTACACAAAGGGATAAGAGACAGTTGCTAGGCCATTGGCTGGGATATAACTCTGATTTTGATTCTTGGATAGCAGTTGAAGACACATACGACGCCCAATAATTCCTATATGAAATGCATGTACAATGTCTCTGATCCAATCTAAAATGATTTGGATTAAAAAAGGGATTTTTAACAAAAGTCTCTTTAATCATAAAATTCGATAGTGAGTATGCAGTTGCTCTTGTCAATTGTAATCTCAAAAACACATATAATATCCTGAGAAAGGATCGTATATATGACATAAAAGTTAGGCCACATTATTGGCCACTCGTTACCGAGCAATGGTTAGAAACAATGAACTATATGAATATCCTTTCATCACATTACCACACAAAGAGTTTGGTAGCATGAATGATCTGTGTTGTGACCTCAATAGAAGAATCTCTGCTCGCGAAAATGGTGCCTTTGAATTCAACTATTCAATGGAACAGGGCAAGAGCTACATTAGCTTTCCCTTTGACATTGAGAAGGTTATTCTCAACGATAATCTGAGATATTTTCTTGGTTTCAAACAAAATATAATCAATAGTAGAAGTGCTAGAAGCACCAGTGGCATGGATCGTGTCATTATCCCCGGCTATCCATCAGGATTCTCCTCGGACTGTTGAAATGTCGAGAGTTGGAATTAGCAACGTACCCCTCCTAGGTGTTCATGAATAAAAAACCAGTCAAAATCACAATCATCATTACAATATAAAGCATCTTCATTACATCCCTGTAAACACTTCCTATTTGGAACTCTGCCAGTTAACATTAAGAACTGAATTAGGTGATCCTTTAGCAATAACAAAAGTTTGGCCGTGATTACATTCATTTTCGATCCATTCAATAGCAAGATATCTCAAAGGAAAATACATACGTTTGTCCTGATATTGATTGCTATGTTGCTACTCTTCGTCCAAGACAAATGGGTCATGCAATAGAATAGTACAAAGGTCGTTTATCAATGTTGGACCGGCTGCTGCGAACTGTGCATCCTCTACACTACACGATTGTGGCTCTGGCAAGGATTTAAAAAAGTGTTTCGGAAAATCTCAGATTCGTTGCACGATCCCCTGGCGAGCAATTGGAATCGCGAAAAAATGGAAAAGGTTTAAAAGGTCAAGAGACTCTTCATCACTCATCAGTCTCTACTCAGGTCAGAAACAAAAGACATTACTATTGTCAAAGAAGAAGAAATCCAGGAAACCAGGGAAGAAAATCGTCAGATCAATAAGGGATATCTTTCCTAGATTGAAGTGGCATATCTACCAAACAGTGAATCCCATCTATCAATCACTTCATTTCAAAATCTTTTCAATGCAGAAAATGTTGATTTGAGTGTAAAACATGATTGGTACGAACAATTCTACCCAAAACAACCAGTCTCTGAAATTATCCATTTTCAAGTTTATATCAATGAAAATTATTTTGTGGATATGTCGTCAACATTTATAGATTTACTTGTGGTAGTCAAGCAACCTGACAATAAAATGCCAAGTCTTACTGATGGAATATTCTATGAAAATTGTGTATTACATAATTTATTTCGACAAATCAGTGTCTACATTAATGAAACACTAGAGAGCACTGGAAACAATCTCTCAAATTATACGAGCTACATACAAATCATGATGATGATACCAAAGTCATATAAGGAGTTGAGGGGTTTAGCCAATGGACATGAATATTAGACAGACACTGGTACTACAACTGCACTTAGAGAGGCGACAACTAATGAATTCCATTTAGTTTAGAAAATAAATCACAAGATATTTAATATAGCTCAATGGTTACCACCGAATATTAAGGTTTCATTTTGTAAAAAGTGCTTGCTAAACCACCCGTTGTAACAGACTCTCTCATCTCGGCAATACATCATGTACGAAAGCAACAGGTTATGAGTTGGCAGCGAAAAAACTGAGAGCTAGTGGAAATAATATCAAACTACTTTTTCCTTATATAATCATCAATTTGCGACATATTGCCACGGGTTCGGGCACCTTCACTAACCCTTCATTTATCAATGGTAAAATTCCTTCAAAACTGACACTGGCCATTATAAAAAGTACTAGTGCTATAGGATCATGGTCAAGTTCTCCACACAAAACTTGAAATGCTTGGACTTACCTCTCTCGCGTGTAAAGTAAATGGGATAATGTTCTATAATTTATCCTTTGATAGATCTAATAGGATACTGTAAGATACAATGTTTGCAAAGACTGATGGTATCATTTTGATGGATTTGTCTGGCACTGAAGATATGAGTACTGTACGAACGGTGAGTGTATGCTTAGAGTTCACCTTTGCCGAGCCATTAGCTGAGAGTATTGAATTAATCTCATTAAATCAATTTGAACCTTACTGAGAAATCACTCCCGAAGGCAGTGTTCTACTAGACCTCGCACGATGATAACAAATAAAAAGATCAGCATATTAATACATATCAGTATTGATTTGTAGTTCAAGGTGAAAACATCTGTCTAGAATTGGATATCATAAATTTCAAACCATTAAGCTTTTTCAGTGAATTTTAATCCCTGCGGACTAGTTAGATTTCGCAATACCTGGCAAAGGATTAAAGTTCGTGACCTTAAGTAAAATTATTACGCAGCATTTCAGTAAGCGAGAGATAATCCTATGGTCAGGATTATCAAATCATATAGACTCATTAATCATTTTTGGAAATTTTTACTTATAAGCGAGCAGAAGAGGGGAGGTTTTCAGTAGCAAGCGTCGTTGTACCTGCCGGGAGTGTGTCTCCCTTACATTGCGGGGAATAGATAGCAGGAGCCTACGCTTCCCTCGCTTATTGACTTTTGAGTCTCTGAAATTTAGCCAACTACCATTCAGCTTTCGTGCGGTTAAGACGTGTTTTGCCCATGGTTATGTTTTTGACTCGGAATTGCATGAACAGACTATTTTCATGAAAATGGACTCTGATTCGGATACGGACTGCTTTGTTTATGCCCCGGTTCTGAACTTTCTACAGTATAATAATGAAAAAGGTATCGAAGCTACAGTGATCTTAAAATTTACTGTTGAATTCTTCGAGTCAAGCGATATTGCCAAATCGAAGAAAATCCAGTGGGATTCGCTGCCGAAATTGACCGAGCCCTATCCAAGGCGCACGGGTTCAAACGCAGCTTTGAATCATTTGAAAGAAATGTTAGAACTTCTTCAAAATCAGAGTGCTTCTGAGAACATGCCTGTCTTTGTTATCCATTCCCCAGCCGAAGTTCCCTGTATTCCAGCAGTTGCTTACTCCAGAATAACTTCTGAGCTTAATGGAATTCAACAGACTCTTTCGCAAGTTAATGAGAAAATGTCAGCTTATGATCTGAATTTCCTCAGCCTCCTGAGCAGTGCTACTAGTAGTGATATAAGCAAAGCCACTGTTATTATCACGAATGTACCGCGTGATATCGATAATGCATCTAAACGGAAGGAAAGAATTGACTGTATTTCTGGTCACGAATGCATTGATACTGTGCGAGCCTCTGGTGATAAATTGATTGTGAAGATCGATAGCATGGCCGCTGCTGACTTTTGAAAATCTGCGCGCTCGGTTTTTCGTGATTGTGAAGCAAAAATGGTGGAGAAGTTCTCCAAAAATGAAGCAAAAAATGGTGTTTTTTGGGTATCATGAAAGGCGTTGCACAAGATCTTGATCTTGCGCCTCTTAAAGCTTGCAGGGGTGTTCGAGACTGTATGAGAATTGGGAGCTCAAATTGTGTGAAGATTACGTTCAAAGACGAAATTTCTCTTTCCTCGCCCTTAAATCTAGACTGAAGATAGGCTATGAACTATTCCGAGTGTCTGAATATCATCGAATTCCTAGGTGCTGCAGGAAATGTCAATCACCTGACCACCACCTTGCTGCAAAATGTCCCGATAAAAACTACAAATGCTCTGGTCCCCATATGAACTCCAGTGACTCACCTTGCAGTAACTCCCAAAAGTATGCAAATTGTAGTGGAGATCATGTTGCTTACAGTTTTCGTTGCTCCAAACTAAAAGCTCTTGCCAATTCCAAAGTTCTACGACCTTCTCGCTTGCAATCATGAATGAGTATAAAGTCTCAGTTTGCTCTTTCAACATCAATGGGACAAAGGATAAAGTGTTAAGCCTTGATGAGAAACTAGCTAATCATGATGTTATTTTCTTACAAGAACACCTGCTCCCAAGTTGCAGTGTAAACTTTCTAGGGCGAAGTTCTCAACATGCTGTTTTCATCAGGAATGCCCGCCGTACCCGAGGCAGGCCTTATGGCAGTCTTACCTGTATAATTAAGCGATCTCTGCCTAGTTATTTGTCTCCTATATGCTACCAATCCTCTGAACACTATCTTGCAATCCGGCTTGCAGACGTGATCATAATCAACGCCTATTTGCTCCATGATAGAAGACCTGTTTCTTCCTTTTCCAGTTATGCGAATGCCTGCAATAAATTAAAGACTCATGTCTGGTATTCAGCTTCTGGGTAACAAGTGGGTGCTTATAGGCGACTTAAACTGTGACAACACCGTTTCCTCGACACGAAAGGAAGGACTTTTTCAGTGTCTACCCTCAGTATTTAAGGTCCTAACGAAAAATCTCAGTTTTACATATATCCACTGTAGTGGTTCAGTCTCAAATTTAGACCACTGTATCTGCTATCATTCCTTACAAACTTCAGCAGTACATGTTGATGAAGATGAAAGAGATTATGATCATTTACCTCTGTATTTTGATATTATGGTTACTTCTGACATATACTCGAACCAACCCTCAATGTCGCATAAGTGGTTTGAAAAACGTGATTGGTCTAGTGCAAACATGCCTCTTTATCTTGCTACACTTGGAGCTCTACTGTCCACCGTACGTGTCCCTTTCCATCTTCTTTGCACAAATGCGTACCCTGTTATTGACAATATTCGTGCTGATTTGAATCGCTGTTATCATGACATTATAGTATGAAGCGAGCTGAAGATGTGGCCATCCCGCTGATCCGTGTCAGGTAGAATACCCAAAAACCAATTTGGAAGTGTGATCCTTTGCTGAAAAAAGTCAAGAATAAGGCCCAATTCTGGTTAAGAATCTGGTTTGCCTGTGGTCGACCTTCTCGGGGTACTGTGTTTGATCTAAAACAAAAGACGAAACTCGAATATAAACGCCATCTTCGTGCCGTTCGTTACTCCGGTGAAATTTTTCCGAAAAGTAGTAGTGAGCCACGAAAAGTGATAAATTCAGCCAAGTTTCCGGATGCAAGTTCTAGTGATATTATATCTCGTCCATCTTAGATCGAACATTCTTCAAAAATATTTTCGAAAGTTAATTATGCAGTGCATAAGCGTTTCTCATGTTTGCTTGAAAAAAAATTTGCCGTCACGTTTATGTCAGACACATGTGATTCCAGTTGAAAAGTGGGCTATTGTTAAAGGTATTAAGGGTTTAAAATCAAAATCTTTGGATATTACTGGGATTAGTGTTTTGAATCTTGTTCCTAATTCTTTTGAACTGGTATCTCATCTCCAACTGTTTTTTCCAATGTGTTTGAGTAGTTCGTGTGTCCCCGACTCGTTCTTATGCGGTAGCGTTACGTCACTTCTAAAAAAAGGAAAAGATCTGGTTTCTTGTAGCTCTTATAGGCCCATAACGGTAGCTTGTACTCTTAGCAAGCTTTTTGAACACCTCCTACTACCTTATATCACTAAGCTTGCTCTAAATGATGATAATCAATTTGGTTTTAGATCTGGGCTAGGCAGTCAGCATGCTCACCGTGCTTTGACTTCTTTATTAAAAGATACCCATCGCACTCGTCGCGTACTTCATTTCGCAACCCTAGACTTGTCTAAAGCATTTGACAGTATTTGTCATACTCAAGCATGGACAGCATTATGCCAGAGAGGAGTAAATCCGTCGGTAATTCGTTTGCTTCGTCTTTGGTACTCCCATTCTTACCTTCGCCTTAAGTCATTAGATAATTCTTATTTTGGTCATATCCCTGTTCGTTGCGGTGTAAGACAATGGGAAGTTCTTTTGCCGTATATTTTTAATGCTTGCATTGAAAATGTATTATCAAAAATATCGACTATGTGCCTACTGGGACCATCTGATATCTCATATCTGGCTTATGCGGATGGCCTTCTTCTGATTAGTCAAACTGAGTCTGGTCTTGCCCGTTCAGTGAAGTCAGTTACTTCTGCTTTCCGCGATATCGGCCTGTACCTAAATATTGACAAAGTGCGAGTTTCTTGTTTTCAACGGTAATAATTGTTCAGAATCCCTATACTGCGGTGGTCTTAGTATTCCTCGTGTTAAATCGTTTCATTGGCTTGGTAATAACATTTTGCGATTCTATGAATGCTCTCCGGTCTCGTGCTGTCAAAGATATTAGTGATAAGCTGAGGCTCGGTTACTCTAAGATTGTATATAGGAGAAGAGCGCTAACTCGGCTTTACTCAAATTTTTGTGATCATTCTGTGCTCTTTTGCTCTGGTATTAGGCCACTTCTGTTGACTGGTGATCTAAAACGTATTCGCACACATTATTACCGGTACTGCAAATTTCTTTTATATCTACCTCGTTCTTACCGGAATTCAAAGCTGGTTAAACAGTATTGTGCGACAGATATTACTAATGCTTTCGAAAAATTATCTGCGAAGCTAGCTATTGAAGCACTTTATAGGCTAGAATATTTTCATCGCCTTATCCGTCTTTTTTCTGTATGTGATTAAATTTGTTTCTTTTGTATTACTTTTGCTGTTTTTCTTTTGTATTTTACTCCACTTAACCTCTGCTTTGTGAAGCGGGTGATAAATAAATAAATAAATTAATTAATATCCATACATGCCGAAATACAAATTCAGCATTATACACTCGGATTTCTTTGAAAAAATTCAAAGCGTTAACGATGCCCTTAGCATTGTTAATAGCAGTCCATCGAATGTAAAGACGGGTCATTGGTTATGCATCTTTTAAACAGCGAAGAATATAGAATGCTTTGATCCTCTGGGCCTGCCATACGCATGCTAACCTCCACACATCAACTACTTTATTGAAATCAATGGGAAAAATACTATTCAAAATCAGAAGGGGGTGCAGGATTTAAATGACTAAGAGCTGCGGTTTTCTAGCACTATTATATTATGCACGTTTTTAGATGTCGTGGGTATACATTCCAATAAGTTTCTCAACTTTACATTGACAACGCTCACCTGAATAAATTCCTACTGGAAAATACACTTCCATACCTGAATATCATTGACTTCAGTGCCCTACGAAAGAAATGTTCCAAAAATGTTTGTAAGTTTGTTTATTAGTAAAAATGTACAGATACATAAAGATGACTTCTTTTCTCCTCTTAAGCTTTCTTCTTCTACGCATAGGTAACTGTAGAGAACAACTAATATTGATCTTTATGCGTAAAGTTGTGGTCATATTTTCTACAGTACAGTGAAACTTCACTCTTATTGTATATCTTTGTGAAGTCAATGACACTTTTTCCATTTAAATTGTAAACTACACTTGTTTTAATTTGATTATTTGAAGCAATATCAGATACAGTGATTTCAAATGGAGAATCACTTTCTATAACTTTCAAAAAAAATCAGTAAGCTTATAATCATAGTAGCCATTGTCTTCACAGCAATGACGTAAAAACCAGATTCTCTTGTTATTTAAACAATTGAAGCGCAGACCTGATTTTTCCTCCCAAAATGTAATACCACGACGATACCGTTCTCTTAGAAATAAACAAAATCTCAATTATGGTTCTTTCCTATCATAACGGGACAGGTATCCTCCCACTGAACACATTTATCATAGTCAAAATTGGAGCATAGCAATCCTCTAGTGTGAGTCACAAATCCCTTCAAGACAGGATATACAATATTCAATTTGTACTGCATATCCTCTATGCAATTTACACAGATCGCATAATCTACACTTTTCATCATACACATCAAGAGTTGTACAATTCTCACAGGATGACCAACTGCCCAGTGTATACATACATAGTGGACAAGTATAGAACATTTTTAAGTGTTGACTCTCACCGCCAAAATGAAACTGACTTACGTTCGATAAAGAGTTTTCTTTTCTAGTTCTATATAGATGAGCAATTGAGTGACATCACAATTTAAAATTCGAAAGGACTAGTCACCTACTAAAAAATATCTGACAAGAAAAATATTTTTCGATATAGAAACATTTTTATTTCATAATTAGAATGATATAATGCTCATTGTTTCACATATCAGTTCTAAGTTATTATCCTAAAAATATTTCACTATTCCATTTAAAGCAGCTTAAAGTCTATGTATATGCAATATATTAAGTTTTGCTGCAAAACATAACTGCTTCTCTAATTTGAATTTGCTCAATTATATCACCTATCTTGCATACATCTCGTCCCATTCAAGGCTTAGTCGACATCCTCTTGGAATTTCTACTGCTATATTTTGTACTCTTGTCTTTGTACTATTGCTACTGTCAGCCCCGCTATCAACTTCCAATAGTGTAAACAAACCACTCATTATTTGCTAGTATGTCTCATCAAATATAAACTTGATGAAAAAGATAGGTTCAAACTGGTCTCTCTCTGAATTCTACTTTCTTACTAGTATAACATACATTTAAAATCCAGCCTTATATTGGATCTGGTTGTTACGGCTGGTTGTTAGGGCCTTATGACTATATGCAAATTATGTTCTCATGGAAGTATGCAAATTATATAGACGTCAACCCAGTTATATGGATAGTAACAAGTTGTACTAGTGACGTTACCATGACCCATTGAACCCTAACACTTAAGTACAAACATTAAATAACAACACTTTCTTTATTCCTTTGACTTAAAAATTAATTGCACACTGGATATTTATGCAACAAAATCTTGGTCTGATGAAAGAAGAAAATTAGAAGCAAAACTGCTTGTGAAAGTAAATACAATGAAAAAAAGAACATTTTGAATTGGAAAAATAAGATATTATAAAAATTCTGAAACGTGTAATTACTAGGTGTCGAAAAAGCCGATTAATTTGTACCTCGACTTTATAACAACAAAATCGTTAGGACGTTTCCTCCTAAGCGATTTGGTGCAGTATGATCTGACACGAAGAAACGATTATGAAAATAGGACAAGGTTAAAAGCAATTGACAGAAAAGGTGAAACTCAATGTGTTGAAGTATTATTGTTAGGATTAAGCATGAATAAAGCATGAATTAATTCATGAATACAGGTTCATGAATTAATAACCTTTTTCTTCGTTTGACTAAGCACGTGTTAACGATTTTATTTTATGATAAATATACGTTAAAATGTGATACAGCGACAAAATGAGTTGAAAAGGTGAAATTTTTCAAGTTACTACAGATTATTAACAATCCACAATCAGAACACTATTTGCGTTTTGGATAGTAGAAATGAACTTGTCTTGTTTTACCCCACGTTCAACAGAGCTTATAGCAATTACTTGCTATAGCTAATTGAATAAGCATAACTATTGTGCTCTATTGAACACGGTTTGAATGTCAAAATTAATTTCTTACAAAAAAGAAAAAAAACCTTGCAAACCCATAGAAAGTTCAAAACCAACCAAAAATGTTGTTAGCTTATACAAATAGACAAAGCTGTATCTAAAGGGGGTGAGGTACCGGGCTTGAACCATCAGCCCCCCTCCCAGAATTTTTGGCTGACTCGAAAAAACGAAAGAAATACATATAAACAAATTGTTGATGCCTGTAAAAAAAATCCCCCCCACGGAACAAAAATCCTGGATACGTGCTTGCTAATGGATAAATATTCTAAGAATATTCGATTAATTAGAGGATGAAACGCAGCTTATTGAGCTCTGAAATAGCAAATAAGTGATGACGATAGGTATCAATAAGCACTCTTGAACGAATTATATAATTGCAATCGACTATCAAACACCAAAAACTTCAAAAAATAAATTGCAACAAGCTTATTGAATGTGAGGTTATTCAAATTCCATGTAAAAGAAAATGGATCTCTGCATTATGCATGTGGATGACATGCATAGCCTTTGGTTAAAAATTAATTCTTAGAAGGGCTCCCGTTCATATGGGTTTCTAAATTGAAATCTGTTTTTTTTACGTTTTTCCAAGGTTTAATACACCTTATGCTGGTGTTTGCCACAATTTGGGTTTGCTACCATCTACTTATCATATCAGACTGAAACTGACTTGCCTGCTTTTGCTAAACATAGTTTCTCATATATGTTTTTCTTTCATCTCTTATTCAATACCAAATACACAAGCTTCAGTGTGAAAAAAGCACACATCACTCTAATACAAATTATCAAAATGAAAATTAACTAAAAAATTTTAAAACTTAATAAAACCTCTTTAAAATAATCATTCATTAAAATCATGCCTATAAGTAATGATTTAGTTATATAGTTGACTTTGGAAATATAAGTCAAAACTGATAATTCTCCGTTACTTTCACCAAAGTGACAACACAGGCCAAACTTTTTGAATGCACTCATGTTGAAAAAGTATCTTGGCAACTTACACTCAAGAAAGCTTGAAAGAAAGAGATTGTCATATATTCCAAAAGACAACCCCTTTTCTTTCTCTGGAATTTCCCTGACATTTATTTTACGTGAGAAAGAAATACATTCTAATTCAAAGGTTTTATCAAACATTTTTCAAGCAGTCAAAAACAGAGAGCTTTCACTGAAGTACTTTCCAGTATAGAAAGTTATCGTACGAATTGAATATTAAAAAGGATTTATTCTTTGCACAATCTAAGGTTCTCGACAGTCATTTGTCTTAAGTCAATGATAAAAACAAAAAAAAATATATAAAATACTTTTCTACAATGGAAAAAAGATCCAGAGAGCTGATTTCATATATCAGGGCGTAAATTAAAAAGAACTATCCTAATTTTTTGAGCATGGTAAGTTTTTTGACCAATCATTTTTCTAAAATCTCTTGTTTACAACACTAACGTACAACACTAGCTGTCCTAAATATCCAAAGCGTTGACTTTTGTTTGCATTTTAAGTGTGTTAGAAAAAAACAACAAGCAACAGTAACTTTTTTAAAAAATAAACAACAAATTTAAATTTAAACGAGCGTAAATTGACTGATCAAACAGTTCGTGGTAACGAACTGTAGTAAGGAGCGACCCGGCTCAATAGTAACCAAAACTCTAAAAAATTGAATTTTGATATCAATAGCTACGTCAAAAGAATCGTATTTTAATGCTGATTTTAAATATATAAGTTTCATCAAGTTTAGTGTTACCCATCAAAAGTTACGAGCCTGAGAAAATTTGCCTTATTTAGGAAAATAGGGGGAAACACCCCCTAAAAGTCGTAGGATCTTAACAAAAATGACACCATCAGATTCAGCGTATCAGAGAACCCTACTGTAGAAGTTTCAAGCTCCTATCTACAAAAATGTGGAATTTTGTATTTTTTGCCAGAAGACAAATCACGGGTGCGTGTTTATTTGTTTTTTTTTTTTTTTTTTTTTTTTTTCTTTTCCCCAGGGGTCATCGTATCGACCAAGTAGTCCTAGAATGTCGCAAGAGGACTCATTCTAACGGAAATGAAAAGTTCTAGTACCCTTTTTAAGTAACCAAAAAAATTGGAGGCCATCTAGGCCCCCTCCCACGCTCATTTTTTTCCGAAAGTCAACGGATCAAAATTTTGAGATAGCCATTTTGTTCAGCATAGTCTAAAACAATAATAACTATGTCTTTGGGGATGACTTACTCCCCCACAATCCCTGGGGGAGGGGCTGCAAGTTACAAACTTTGACCAGTGTTTACATATAGTAATGGTTATTGGGAAGTGTACAGACGTTTTCAGGTGGATTTTATTTTGTTTGGGGGTGGGGCTGAGGAGAGGAGGCTATGTTAGAGGATCTTTCCTTGGAGGAATCTGTCATGGGGAAAGAAAAATTCAATGACAAGGGCGCAGGATTCTCTAGCATTACTATAAGAAAACAATGAAAAATAAACATGAAACGTTTCTTCAAATGAAAGGAAGAAGTAGCATTGAAACTTAAAATGAACAGAGATTATTACGCATATGAGGGGTTCTAAAAATACTTTAGCATAAAGAGCGAGGTATTTAGGAGGATATAAATACCTTGCTCTTTATGCTAAAGTATTTTTAGTAATTTCAACTATTTATTCTACGGCATTTCTGATTCAGGGGTCATTCTTCAAGAATTGGGACAAAACTTAGGATTTAGTGTAAAGAGCGAGGTATTAACGAGGGTACAAACCCCCTCGTATACATAATAAAAATATAAGGTTATGAAAGTTTGTTACGTAAGTTAATTCTTAAGTTACGTATATTTTTTACTAATAAAAACGTTCGTTAAAAACTAAAAGTTCTAGTTGCCTTTTTAAGTAACCGAAAAATTGGAGGGCAACTAGGCCTCCTTCTCCACCCCTTATTTCTCAATATCGTCTGATCAAAACTAAGAGAAAGCCATTTAGCCAAAAAAAGAATTAATATACAAATTTCATTTTAATAATTTATGTGCGGAGAGCCAAAACCAAACATGCATTAATTCAAAAACGTTCAGAAATTAAATAAAAAAAAACTAATTTTTTTAGCTGAAAGTAAGGAGCGACATTAAAACTTAAAACGAACAAAAATTAATCCGTATATGAAATGAGTTGTCCCCTCCGCAATCCCTCGCTCTTTACGCTAAAGTTTGAGTCTTTGCCACAATTCTACTTTTTAAAACAATTAAAAGCTTTAGCGTAAAGAGCGAGGGATTGCGGAGGGGACAACTCATTTCATATACGGATTAATTTTTGTTCGTTTTAAGTTTTAATGTCGCTCCTTACTTTCAGCTAAAAAAATTAGTTTTTTTTTATTTAATATAATATAAAAGAGGAAAAACACCAACAAAAGGGGCGGGTTCTTAATGAAATTTTTACCACTAAATTTAACACTTTTGAAAACCTAGAATGAAGGTGTGATGCGCAGAGTATGGGTGACTTTCAACAGTGGAAACTGGCACTAGCGTCGACAAAAAAACAATCAACGCCATCTAGCATTGGGCGTTTCCTCAAAATTAGTGTATTAATAAGTTTCTGAGCTCAATCTCTGAAAAACAAAAAACAAAAAAAAACTAAGAAGTTAAAAAATGCCAAGAAACATCAAATGCTATATGGCAAAATTATTTTTTTTTGTTTGATACTAGCGCCAGTTTCCACTCTTGTAAAGTTACTCATACTCTTTGGTTTTATAGCATCCGTTATAAAATTTCGAATTTTAAATTTTTTCAGTTGCTTCTCAGGCAATCTACCGCCAAGGCTGTCAGTCTCCAAAAAGACTGGTAGTTTTTGATGGGTAACACTTAATGAATCTTGTATATTTAAAATCAGAACAATAAGCCGATTCTTTGACATGCCTATTGATATAAAAATTCCATTTTTTAGAATTTCGCTTACTATTAAGCTGCGTCCCTCCCTACTTACAGCTCGTTCCCACGAACTGTTTGACAGAAACTTGTTTATCCTGAATACGAGCACTAGGATTAAATTCACACCTTGTAATAAGATAATTAGATACAATGTCTTCAGAAGAAATAGTTTTCAGTAAAAGGATACTTAAAAGATTTTATTCGAAGAAAGTATCCTCACAAAACGAAAATTGTTTCACAAAAGATAAAAATTTAAATGTCTGAAGACAACAAAACAAAAGTACTTTTATAAATGACCTAGACATGCAGGTATTTAAAATTACTATTAGTTACAAAAACAGAACACTACAAAATTCTTTTGAGATGGTGTGCGAAACATCTATACTCAAGAATAACCACAGAATGGGGGTCAGGGTGGCTTTAGCCCAATTGCAGATGGAATATCATAGAGATCTTCAAGAATATAGTGTCTCAGAGCTCTTATTTTAAATCCCGACCGGATCAGGTGAAATTGGGGGTAGCTGGGGTAGAGAAACCTAAAATCTTGGAAAACACTTAGAGTGGAGGGAAAGAGATGAAACTTGGTGGGAAAAATAAGCACACGTTCTAGATACGTGATTGACATAACCAGAACGGATCCGCTCTCTTTGGGGGAGATGGGGGGAGGGTTAATTCTGAAAAATTAGAAAACATGAGGAATTTTTAACTTACTAAGGAGTGACCGGACCTCAATGAAATTTGATGTTTGGAAGGATATCGTGTCTCAGAGCTCTCATTTTAAATCCCGACAAAATCCGATGACACTAGGGGAAGGTGGGGGGGCTAAAATCTGGGGAAAACGCTTAGAGTGGAGGGATCGGGATGAAATTTGGCGGGAAAAATAAGCACAAGTCCTAGATACGTGATTGACATAACCGGAACGGATCCGCCCTCTTTGGGAGAATTGGGGGGAGGGTTAATTCTAAAGAATTAGAAAAAATCAGGCATTTTTAACTTACGAAGAAGTGATCGGATCTTAATGAAATTTCGTATTTAGAAGGACCTCGTAACTCAGATCTCTTATTATAAATCCCGAACGGACCCAGTGTCATTGGGGGGGGGGGTCGGGAATCCTGGAAAACGCTTAAAGGGGAGAGATCAGGATGAAACTTGGCGGGAAGAATAAGCATAAGTCCAAAATAGGTGACTGACATAACCGGACTGGATCCGCTCTCTTTGGTGGAGTTGGGAAGGGGGAGTAATTCGGAAAAATTAGAAAAAATGAGGTATTTGTAACTTACGAACGGGTGATCAGATATTAATGAAATTTGACATTTGGAAGGATCTTGTGCTTTAGAATTCTCATTTTAAATCCCGACCAGATCCAATGACACTGGAGGGGGGGGGGGAAGGGGGAAACCGGAAATCTTGGAAACCAGAAATCTTGGAAAACGCTAAGAGTGCAGAGATCGGGATGAAACTTGATGGGAAGAATAAGCACAAGTTATAGATACGTGATTGAGATAATTGGAACGGATCCGTTCTTTTTGGGGGAGTTGGGGGTTGTTAATTTGGAAAAATTAGAACAATTAAGGTATTTTGAGCTTAGAAACAGGTGACCGAATCTTAATGAAATTTGATATTTAGAAGGAACTCATGTCTCAGAGATCTTATTTCAAATTCCGGCCAGATCTGTTGACACTGGGGGGAGTTGGAGGGGGAAACCGGAAATCTTGGGAAACGCTTATAAATGCCATAGATTCGTGATTGACGTAACCAGACCGGATCCGCTCTCTTCGGGGAAGTTAGGGGGGGGGGAGTTCAGTGCTTTGGCGAGTTTGGTGCTTCTGGACGTGCTAGGACGATGAAAATTGGTAGGCGTGTCAGGGAGCTGCACAAATTGACTTAATAAAGTCGTTTTCCCCGATTCAACCATCTGGGGGGCTGAAGGGAGGGGAAAAATTAGAAAAATTGAGGTATTTTTAAATTAAGAGTGTCTGATCGGATCTTAATGAATTTTGATATTTAGAAGGACCTTGTGACTCAGAGCTCTTATTTTAAATCCCGACCGGTATTAAGCCTCTGATTTTCCTTTAAAGGAATCTATTGATTCTTAAAATTTTGCTAGAGCTTATACCATACGAGTTCTTGGCTCTTGGCTCTTCCGACCTCGTCACAAGTGCCATATGAGCTCTTAGCTTTTGTTAATATATCAGTATACTTGAAGCAGTCAATTTGGTTTCATCGATCTTATATGCAATAAGTGTTCAACACCAGCTTCTTCTATTTAAATCATTTCTTTTCTATAATTTGTCAGATACTGCACTATCATTTTTTTTGCGAGACACACTAATCAGGCAATATTTACTTTCGAAAGCCTTTTTGAAAATATAACTTTACCATATCTTTCAAGAAAACAGAAGCCTAATTTCATCATAAAGAATATTGGGTTGAAGGGGAGGGGATCACAGCCCCTCTCATATATAGGAAATGCTCTGTTTCGTCGAGAGTTTTAACATCGCTCAAAGCTTTTATTTGAAAAAAATATCTTTTTATAAAAAATTTCAAAGACACGATGGGTTTTGCAAACACGATGGAATAATCTGTAATGAATTTCTCTTTGCCAGTAAATTCAATCTCAGTATCTCGATTCCTTCATCTTTCTGTATGTACCAAGAGAAAAGAAACAACAGATGAAAGGGAAAAGAAATCAGATCCACGAGCTATACTGAACGTGATGAAATGCTGACAAAATCTAACTTCTTTCTCTTCAACTCGTAGCATCTCTTTTTACCCCCCAAATACTTATTAGAAAAAAAAGTTCACCGAAAGCGTTATTAGAGGAGAAAATATTTTTCACTTAAGACAACAGATCCACATCAGAGCTTCCACTTCCTCCCAAGTTTTTTCAGATTTAACAGAAATTTACCATATCTCACGGAGAACACTTGTCCTCGATTACCGGAAATCGCTCTTTTCAGGTAAATTTGAAAACCAAGGAATAATATTATTAAGTACAATGTCAAGGCAAATATGTACGTTAGAAGTATCCCACAAATTATTTTGCTTATTAAGAGTTATATATAAGAGCGACTGCCAATATCAAATCAGACTATATTTAGTTCCCAGTTCACTCAACAGAGCATATTATGGTAATTTATTACCTACTAGATTTTAGGTATCTACGTTCTCCTCAATATTAGATAGCTGCTTAATTTAGGATAATTAATGTTCATCTTTACTTCACGGTACTTAGATCTTTTTTACTTTTTTTTTCCAAATTCAGTACTAGATCCTAAGCCCCCTTACGTAAAAGTCAGACCCAACTTGATTCTGTAAGATTCCCACCTCATCACACAGTCCAGCGTTTTCAACTTAAGTTCAGCCGCAGATATGGCAAATCTAAAACAGCTTTTGTAACACTTTTGTCTATTGCCATACTCTTTTGTATAATTTGTGCTCATTTCTTTTTCTATTATAAAAAGAAAAGCCTTAACATCCATTTTTAATTAAAATTATTCCCCAGAGAGAAAAATAATCCTTTCCCATAAAAGCCATCGCTAAAAACCATTTGAGTAGGGGGATAACACCTAGCTAAGCTAAGGTAATTCAAGGCTGTACGTGTGATTTTTTGCCAAATTGATATTTTGACAAGATAGTTTTGACAATCAATCTGTTCTCTTATTTGGTTCCTAAGATACTTAGAAGCTTCTACTTCAATTTACTTTTTTTTAAGAATTCTCTATCTCATCTTTTCGCTCGTAGGAGTAGTTAGAAAATAAATCTTCCGGTATAAGTTTTTTGATTTTTTTCTTCAGTCATACGATGGATTCCTTAAAAACTACTTTATTAAAAAAGACTGGTTTGAAAACAGTCGGAGAGGCAATAAGATATTTTGTACTCTTGGTCTTCTTCCTTACCTTAGATGAAATAAAACTAATTTTATTACATAAAAAAGTCTTTTTTTAATAAAAAAAACGGAGCAACATAAAAACTTAAAACCAATACGATTTTGTTCTGTATATGAAGGGGCTGCCCATTCCTCAACCTCCACTCTTTACACTACAGTTTTATTGAGCTATAAAATACTTCTTGTTACAATTACATGGCCCATGTGTTTGAGCAGTAATTCTTAAAGAATTAGGACAAAAAGTCAAACTTTAAGTTAATTTCTGTTCATTTTAAGTTTTCATGTCACTTTTTACTTTAATTTAGGTGTTTTAATTTAAATTCTGTTAAGTTTTAATAGCGGACCAAGTTTTACCTGAATTACAGGGACGGCTAATGGATCTGTTGGAAGGAATGTTGTGAGGCAAAAACAACTATGCCAAAGGTTATATGGAAATGCGAGAAGTGGATGATGTTAACTAACGTGCAGCTGCACTGGGACATCAACTTTCAAACGTGCAGCTCATTTTTACTGTTCCCGATTGAGTGGATTATATACGGTTAAACCTTCCTGAATATAAATAAGTATAAAATGCTGAAAATAGTTTTCCGTCAAACGAAACGGTTGCGAAAAAAAAAATAGTAAAAATGTCATCATTCCTGTATTTTTCCCAGTGTGGTTGTATCGAACTTTTGGTAACGACTTGACATAACGAAGCAGGTAACAGCATCTACAGTTGGAACATAAGTGTCAGCGAGAGAATAAATCAAGCGGGATCAGAGAATAAATCCGTAATCATTAGAATATTTATTCACTTGAAAAGAAAAACAGAAGTTCTTGAAAAGCAGCTATTTGAGTGCAGGCCTACTTATAAAGACCGCCAAGTTGTCTTGACTTGAATAGAAAATTTGCATTAGCTACTACTTACAACAAAGAAAGTTTATATAACACTGCAATTTGAAAAAAGAAGACTTTATCACACGATTAAATTCAAGAGTCTATAGACTTACCTGCATGGTTTATATTTTCTGCCAGAGTTGGCAAGACGTTCTCATTAGCAGAAAGTGAAATTAAAAAAACAAATGGAATGAGCCAAAGACAAACGGTGAAAAATCCCAAAGCCTAAAAATAATATTAAACGATTAGTATTTTTATGCATTTTGAACACAAGGAAGCATAGGCAATATAAGCAGAAACAAGTAGATTCTACCTTCAGGAATATAGTGCGTCAGATGATTTTTTAAAGGAGTCATGGTCAAAACAACTAAAAGAATTTTTTTTAGCGCAAATTCATCAAATTTTCTGGGTCTTTGGATTGGTCTTGACGAGGGGGATTGCTATGCTCCTTAATATGATTATAAAAATTAGAAAGCCAGATACTAAGAAAAACTTCATATTCACTTTCTACAAAATGCTTGTTTTCCGCCTAGACTCACACAACTTTAGGTCTCTGCTGCATATGGTGCTATTATCTATTCGTTGAGGGTGAGACATAATAGACAGATAAAATAAGACGAACTAACGAAACATAAGAGAGAGAAGAAGAAGAGGTGATTAAAAGGCCTAAATAACGAAAACTCTTTGGGCTCACATTTCTAGATGTTTCTGGGGCTTTGGATTGATCACAAGGATGCAACTGCTACTTTGACTACACAGAAGTAGCAGACCAGACACACAGAAAATAAAAGCATACTAAGGTTCCATTTTCTCTATTTACAAAATGTGCGAATTCAGTCATGACCGACACAGCTTTAGAGCTGTGCTGGTTATGTTACTATTATTATCTATTTATTATCGATAAGACAAAATAAAACGTAAAAACGACGACAATAGACTTTACAATCGCTACCGGTGATGGTGATCTGAGTTTTTTGGCCCTTCAAACAAGAAGTACAATAAGGGACTAGAGACTACCCATCCTGTGCTTCCGCACATCCTTCCTGTTGGTTTCCTGACGGTCATGCCACTGACCGTCGTTCCAAACTAAATAACCAGCGACACTAGGACTCGAAACCCTGTCCTCGTTGACAAAGGTTTTCAAATCTAACCTCCTAACCACTCGGCTACGATGGATCAAACCGGACACGGTCCCGGGTAGCAGGACACCAACTGAGCCAGGCCCTAGTATGGACAGAAAACCCTCGTTCATGTGAGATGATAGCCACGAGAAGTTGGGCTGCACGGCGTGACTCACCCTGAGCTGGCATCGAATGTGGATAAGATCTTACATCCGGATTCCGGGACAAACTCCATCGCCATCTCAGTGCTATCGCTGAGAAGGTTGGATTCGAACCGACCAGTCGTTACATTCGTTGCACAAATAAAATAAATGCCAAATATATAGAAAATATACACAATATATAGAATGCCAAACATAAAGAGAAAGAAGAAGTAAAAAAAAAAAGAAGGATAGCTAAACTCAAGGGCATTTACAGACATTGAAAACATGTATCAGGATATACTTCCATGGATAAACGACAACACTTCATTCATTTATGCTTTCATTCACTCCAGGAGAGGTTTAGTGAACCAAAAATATAAGGGCATGCTTTTTTAGAGAGATTATCAGTGTCGATAGACCACCGCATACGCTGTAATATTTGCAGAAGGAAAACAGAAGCGTAGTAGTGTAGTGGTACGGAGCTATGGTGCTACAGGTGCTACAGAGAGTTGTTAGTAGTAGCAGTAGGTAGTAGGAGCTATGAAATATTAACGAAGCGGTAAAGTTTGATATCATTAGGCCCTACATAAAACAAAAGTACAAAATTCCCAAGTTATTTACAATTCCAGAAAACATCTTATTGTTCAGTTTACTATTTAAACTAAAAATAAATAGGGCTTAATAATAATTAACAAAATACACCAAAATTGCTATAACAAGAAACTAGAACTCCATTTTACCTACGGGACAATATACTTTTTTTTACACTAGCTACTGAAGCTCTGAACAATCTTAAAGAAAAAAACACAATCTTGTTGAAGGTCTATTAAACGTGACTGGATTCTTGGATAGGGTCATTCGTGACAACGTCCTTTCTCCTTTAATCAACAGTTCCTCAAGGGTGTGTTTTGTTAGAGGAGCACAGTTTGTCTGGGAATTCTTTTTTTCTCTTTTGAAAACCGGATAGGTTTCGAGCCTTATAGAGGGTCAATCAACTAAGACAAAAAGAATAATCGTCATCCAACATCCTAGACAATCAAACGTGCAGAAATCAATGGGACAGAATTCCTGGCAATCATTATCGAATTCTGTGTCAAAAATTAGAAAAATTAAAGTATCTTAAAATAGTTCAAGCCTGGCCATGTCTGAAACAATCATACTGACCACGAACTCACTGAGGTTGCTGATGCTGCTACCAGGACTGCTGATGGCCAGAATATTCACAAGCCTGTTTATTTTTTCCTTCCACAGTCTCGGAAGATCTACACACTTTCGTTCTTTGTTATGGTTTTGTCGACATAATTTTACAAGAGAGCGAATACAAAGTTTTAAAGTTGTCATTGGGACGGTTTTTGTTCGAGGATTTAAATTAATTGTTATCTGACAAACTGTAGTACGCAGCTTATGTTCTTCTCTACAAGTTCTTGTTCACTACCGAAAAAATAATATTTGAGATGAGGTTTCCCTCAGAGCACGATGATATTTTCGCACACTTTGTTTCATTGTGTGTAACCTATAATTTTGAATAAGAAAATTTTCGTTGCGACGTTTTTTTTATTATCTTTCTGACAAGGGAGGTTACTTTAGCTTGGAAGTTTATTATTTGTTCCTTGTGTTGCATTAAGCCGCATTATTGAACGGTGAAAGTCCGAGCTAACGGTCGGTAAAAGAGAATGTCCGAGCCTTTTTTTAAAATATGTTTAAGAAGTACACATAGTTTTTTGGATGTTTTTCAACTCTAAGAAACATTTCAATGTTTTATTTCAAATCCATTACCAGCCATGTCGTTTGTTCAATGTGGCGGTTAAACTGAACGATTATTTCCCAAATACAGTGGCTCGTTTTAATTATTAATTACTATAAATTATAATTAATTGTCATACTCTTTGTGGATCTTCTTTTTTTTCGTTAAAGCATGTTTTTAAAACTACCGGCTTTTTACGCATTATTCATATTTACGATCAATAGAAAAATCGATAAAATTGGCTTTCTACCATCTTCTCAAAAGGAGACGCAATGTGAGGATGAACAGTCACTAATATATTATTAACCTAAAACGTTATAGCTTCTCAATGTCTAAGACCAACTTCAACTGAAAACTACGGAAACTATATCCACAAAACCTATTCCTTTTCAAGGGCTATTAACTTTGGCTCGATAAATCACTAAGGTTTTATGGGACTCCTCGTTTTTTACATTTTGAAGTATATTATAGCCATACACATGACATGAAATTATGTTATACTGTCTCATTTTGGTAATTTATGATACAATCTCATTCCGAGAGCTTGTAAAGCTCCAAGAAGATATTAACGCAAGTTAATATCCAAAAACTATTGCTGACCTGTAACCTGTAACTTACAAAGGATTAAGGTTGGCACTACTAAAAGTAATTATAAAATAACAACTTTTATAGATGAGTCGTTTGCCCTAGTGATTTCAAACGATTCCTTAAGAAAATAGAAAGCTTTTAAAGGAAAACATAACTAAAAGATAAGAAAGATTAAAAGCCAACTACCGCAAAGAACGGACAGGGGGGGTCAAACTTATTCCAGACGTGATTATGCGAGTATCGGATTTTTCATTTTATCTGAAAGCTAAAATTCGCTCTTTTTGCAGAATGATTCTTGAAAACAATCCTCTTCCCAGGAAAAAAATTAGATATAATTCTGTTGATCTTATCCTATTCCTTTTATCTTGTTTCTGGAACAACTTAAGTGAAAAAAAATCCGTCACAAATACGAAACATTGGGCATAGATACACGGTTTTTCAGGCATTCCCCTCTTTCATAATAGCTGATGCGCAACTATAGATCGATAAACGTAAGTTTATCTAGAAATCTATTGAATCAACTTAGTCAAATCAATTATTAAGCTATGTCCACAATAATCATTTATCTTGTATGGACTAGGCCTATGTGACTTTTAAGGATCGAATATGCTACCTCACTTCTTCTGCAACTAGGAAGTTCAATATATAGGTTTTGGATACGGTTAAATCGATTGGCTATCTCCGAATTTTCAATTGATAAAAAGTTGGTCCACAAGTTGCGGACCGGCACAAAACTGTAGTTTGGTGCCACAGAATGGCAAAAAACACCACTTTCCCGTGGCACAGTCTCTGTGATTACCTAAAAAGGGCGCTAGGACATTAAATTTCTGTTTCGTGAGTCCTCTCCCGATCTTCTAGGGTCACTGGTTCGACATGACCACATCTTGGAAAAATGGAAAAAAAACGACAAAAAAAACGACAAAAAAACAACAAATGAACACCCATCCGTTGTCTTTATTCTGGAGGAAAAAAAGCAAAATTCCACGTTTTTGTACATAGGCGCTTAATGCTTCTACAGTAGGATTCTCTGACATGGTTAACCTAATGGCGGGATTCACAGTAAGATCGCTAAACTTATAAGGAATCTTTCTCCCCCTTTTCGAAAATTAGGTAAATTTTCTCAGGCTTGAAGCTTTTGATGGGTAATGTTAAACTTTAGGATTTGGATCAGCAAAATAATCAATTGTTGTATGTGTTAATTGTTATCTAAATTCCTTTTTTAAGACTTTCGGTTACTATTGGCCCAAGTCACTGCTTACTTACAGTTCGTCACCAAGAACTGTTTTATGAGCATGATATGCATTTATTACAGCAAAATAGAACATGGATAATGGTGGGTTATGATAAGTGTATATTCAAGGATTTTTACAGAATGGCTCCAGCCCTATAAGACCAAACATTATTCAGACTTTCATTTATTCATTCATAGCAGCCTCAATTATCTTTACATTTGATATAATTTTTCATTCTGATTTCTATTCATTTTATTCTTCAGTTATCCATTCATAGCAATTTCTGATTAATTTGTTTGAATAATTATATGACTTCACTTCTTCTTATTTAGGTTTTAACTTGTCTCTTTACTTTTTTTAAAAATGTATAATTTTTGGAAAACTTTTTACTAATTAAAAACATCAAAAGCCAGCTGAAAGTCAAAGTAAAAAAGGTTAAGCCACTTATTTTGGAGCCCAACGAATATTTAAAGATGTATTTCAAGGATTCTAATTTCAAAAGGTTTATGTTTGGTAACCAGGAGACTTACTCAGTCATGACAGTTGTAAGTGAGTTTAACACGTTAAAAGTGGTTAATATCTATAAAAGGCCAAACTTTTTTTTCTTTTAACCACTCTATTAGGGATTTTTCACGCAGCTTAGAGAAAACAGGACTAAGAGTAATAAGCAGAACGCATTTGAGCCCTTTACCTTCTTTTATTTTTATTAAATTTTTTTTCCGTCTGACAGTCTCCGCTATTTCAGGTAATTAATTGAAAAAAAAACTTTCCGAAAAATAAGTTTTCTAAAGAAAAGTAAAGGCCACATTAAACTTCTATTTCTGTACAAATCAAGCTTAAAACGAACAAAAACCTTTTGCTATTGAGGCATAAATGAAACCCAAAGCGAACAGAAATTAAATAAACCATCTTAGCAAACAAAAAAGCAATAGTTCCTAATATAAATGAGTAAATAAATCTTACAACGAGTGAAACTTGAATTGAAAACACAAATCCAGCTTGAAATGAACAAAAATCTCTACAAACAATAGTTTCAGTTTTACCTCCTTCTTTCACTGTAAAAGTCTAAAACCTACTGCATCATTGGCACTTTACTGAAAACTACATGCATCTTCAACAGTCTTGAAAAGTACAAATACAATCAAACTGAATGTTTGATATATAATGCTATTAATTGTTGAAAGATCATCAGTTCAGGATTTTATTTCACTGTAATTTTATGTTCATTTTCAAGGCTGCAATAACTGAAAAAGAAATTATTTGTAATATAATTCGTTTTCAGTGAAGCACCAATGATGTAGTAGGCTTTGACTTTTACAGTTACGGAAGGGGGTAGTATTCAAACCGTTGTTTGTAGTGAAGCTATATTTGTCTTGAACAATATTGGAAAGAGCTAATAAAATTAAAATAAATATATGATATATAATGAAATTAATTTCTGATAGCTCATCAGCTCAAAACTTAGTTTTACTTAAATTTTTATCTCTATTTTCAACGTTGTAATAAGTACAAAAGAAAATATTTGTAATATAATTCGTTTACAGTAAAGCACCAAAATCGCAGTAGTTTTTAGACTTTTACAGTGAAAGAAGGAGGCAAAATTCAAATTACTACAACTAAGGGGTTGAGAAATCTTCTCTAGCACTCGGAGCAAGGATTGTAACTTACGTAAGTTGCGCATTTTTAGAATATAAGGTTTTGTGGAAGGGGTGGCCGTAATAACTTTGGAGGGAGCTCAGTCGATGGGAAATTGAAATTTCTATATCTTCTTCAAGAATCAAAAGTGATCACTCGCCAACTAGCCCGCGTCCCACATCCCCAAAGGGCATCCAATCAAAATTTGGAGATAGCTATTTTATTCAAAATTGTTCAAAGGCCAAATAACTATGCTTCCGGGGTTGACTCCTCCCTTCTAGCCCCGAAAAATGGCTCTGAGTTACGGAACTTAATTATTGTGGCTTTGATATTTTATTTACTTTGATAAATATATCCCAGGGCCTATTTTGCAACACATGCACACGGAATTCAGGGGAAGGAGGAGGGCTGTTTTATCCCAGGAGTTTTGTTGCATTATCTTTCGTCTATTTTGAAAATAAATGGCTATATGAAAAATTCGATTGGACGCAATTGGAGAAAAAAAGTTCGGAAGGGAGGTGGGCTATTCGCCATCGGATCACTTTTGACTATTAAAAAGTGAATTAACACTTTCAAATTCTAGTCATTTGAGTCCCCTTCAAAGTTTCTACGACCACCTCTTCCATAAAAACCTTACAGGCGCCCGATTCATAAGTTACAACCCTTCCCTTGGCTCTTGGGGAGGGGGAGAGTTATGTTGACGACGAAGTTTTCCTTATCTTACCGTTGGACTATTTCAAACAAACTGACTATCTCAAAACTTTTATTTGATACATTTGGGGAAAAGAGGGTGTTTGTGTCAGGCAGGGGGGGGGGGTTAGATGCCCTCTGTTAACTTTTGAATCATAAAAAGGTATATAGAACTTTCAATTTCCAATCAAATGAGCCACATTCGACGTTTATACGACCACCCCTTACATAAAAACCTTATACGCCTCCGAGGCATAACTTAAACACTTTACCTCGGACTCTGGGGGGTTGTGTCGACCCCAGGTTTTTTTTTTATTCTGATGTTTGAACTATTTTAAAAAAAGGCCATCTCAAAATTTGCATCGGATAGATTTGGGGGGAAAAGGCTAGGGGGGGCTAGTTGAGCTCGGATCTCTTTTGACTCTTAAAAAGTGAACTCTAGCTTTCAATTTTAATCAAATGAGCCATCTTTGAAATTTACACGACGACCCCTTAAATAAAAACCTTATACGCCTCCGGGACATTACTTAAAACCATTGACCCCCCCCCCCCAGCTCAAGGGGTTGTGTCGACCCCGGAGTTTTTGTTATATGATGTAGGAACTATTTTAAAACAACGGCCATGTCAAAATTTGTATCCAATGGGTTTCGAGAATAAAGGGCTAGGAGGGCTAGTTGCCCTTGCATCTCTTTCACTCTTAAAAAGTGAACTAGAGCTTCCAAAAGAATCACAAATGCCCCCGGAGCATAACTTACCAAGCCTGTCCCCGAGCTCTGGGGGGTTGCGTCGACGTCGGAGTTTTACTTAACGGACCTTTGAACTATTTTTACAAAATGGCTATTCCAAAAATTTTGTCGAATAGGTTCAGAGAAAAAAAGAGCGTGGAGGGGCTAGTTACCCTCGGATCTCTTTCGACTCTTAAAAAGTGAACTATAACTTTCATTATTCAAAAAATGAGCCTTCTTTGAAGTTTATACGAGCATCCCTTTCACAAGAACCATATATGCCCCATGGACATTGCTTATAACGCCTGCCCCTGGGCCCTGGAGGGTTTGTCGAAACCGGAGTTTTTGTTACCTGACCTTTGAACTATCTCAAAAATGGCTATCTCAAAATTTGTATCTGATGGGTTTGAGGAAAAAAGGGTGTGGGGGGGGGGGGGTCTAGTTGTCCTTCGATCTCTTTTGACTCTTGAGAAGTGAACTAGAACTTCCAATTTCCATTCAAATGAGCCCTCTCTGAAGTTTATACGAGCATCTGTTCCATATGAACCATATATTCCCCCAGGCCATAGCTTAGGACGCCTGTCCCCAAGCCTGGGGGGTTGTATCGACACCGGAGTTTTTCTTATGTGATCTTTGAACTATTATTAACAAAATAGCTATCTCAGAATTTTATCGGATGGGCTTCGGGAAAAAAGTGCGTGGGGGGAAGACTAGTTGCCATCAGGTCTCTTTTGACTCTTAAAAAGTGAACTAGAAGTTTCAATTTTCAATCAAATTAGCCCTTTCTGAAGTTTATACGAGCATCCTTTCCATAAGAACCATATATGCCCCCAGGGCATAACTTACAACGCCTGCCTCTGGGCTCGGGGGGGGGGGGGGTTGTCGATACCGGAGTTTTGTTATCTAAAACTTGAGCTATTTTGAACAGAATGGATACTCAAAATTTCTATCAGCTGCATTTGGGGAAAAAAGGGACGGGGAGGCTAGTTGCCCTCCGATCACTTTTGAATCTTATCTGAACTAGAACTTTCAATTTTCAATCAAATGAGACCTCTCTGAAGTTTATACTAGAATCCCTTTCCAAAGCAACCACATATGCCCCTCGGACACAACTTACAACGCCTGACACACACTTACCCCTGAACCCTGAGGGATTGTGTCGACCTAGGAGTTTTCGCTATATGATTTTTGATTTTTTTTTTTTTTTAATGGCTATCTCAAAGCTCTTATTGGATGGGTTAGAGGAATATAGGGCGTGGAGGGGGAGCCTAGTTGCCCTTTGATCTCATTTGACTCTCAAAAGTAAACTAGGGCTTCCTATTTCCAATCGAATGAGTCCTCTCCGAAGTTTATACGAGCATCCCTTCCATAAGAACCATATATGCCCCAAAAGCATAACTTATAACACCTGCACCCAGGCACTGGGGGATTTGGGGTCGAGAAAAACTCACCACAGACGTTTTTCTTATCTGACCTTTGAACTATTTTTAACCAAATGGCTATCTCAAAATTTTTATCGGATGGGTTTGGGGGAAAAAGGCTTGGGGAGGGGGGTAGTTGCCCTCGGATCACTTTTGACTCTTAAAAAGTGAACTATAACTTTCAATTTCCAATCAAATGAGCCTTCTCTGAAGTTTATACGAGTATCCCTTTCATAAGAACCATATATGCCCCAAGCCCTAACTTATAAAGCCTGCCCCCGGCCCTGGGGGGTTGTGTCGACACCGGAGAGTTTATTATAGATTTTTGAACTATTTTTAACAAAATGGCTATCTCGAAATTTTTATCGGATGCGTTTCGGAAAAAAAGGGCGTGGAGGGCTAGTTGCCCTCCGATCACTCTTGACTCTTAAATAGGGACTAGAACTTCCAATTTCCTATCGAATGAGTGCCTCTCCATGTTAAGTGCCTCTGGGAAAATAAAATTGGAGGTACTATAGGCAACGCAATAGCGTTGCCTCTGACAACCTGAACTACTGATTAAATAAAGATATTGTCTTATTATAGAGCATGATTTAACCATTCCTATTTTCCGGCAGGCAATTTAGAAAAAAAAAATTAGGTGATTTTTACGCGCCGATATAACAAAAAAATTCAATGCACCAAAATAATGATAACACAATGCCCTTACCTCAGTTCCTGTGTAAAAGTGCTCCTCAAGATGAGCAAAGGCAGCATAATGGCAATATATCAAAGTAACTGAAAAAGAAAAAGAATTGTATAACTAAAAGTAAATTTAAACCTTCAGCCTCTTCAGAACACGCGTTTTGAAAATTATTAGTAATTTTTACAGCCAATCAAGGGACGGTTGACCGTGTTAAGAACAAAAACATTCAAAGAAAACTCAAAACTAGATTGCCGAGAAGTGTAAAGACTGCGGAACTGAGGTCCAGACAGGACAGGTAAAAGCCGTAAATCTTTCAAAGTTAATGAAAAAGTTAATGAATTGCCAGCGAAAAAAGGACCTTCCCTTCCATTCCGGGTACAACACTAGAAAAACAAGGCAATAAACTTAATGGTGCGAAAATAAAAAATTTTAAATTGGCAGGAACAATCTGAAGACAAACAGAATCTGCAAGTGACGGTGGAACTAAGCGTTTCAAACTTCTTTTCAATTAAGACTCCTACCCCCCCCCCCCTTTAAGATCGGAAACTATAGCTACCATAGACTGTTAGGTGAGGCAAAGCAGCACAACCATATGGTACTATCATGGAGTTTATAAACGTTGACTCTGATGATGTTCTAGACTTCAACCATGATATTTTATTAGCTTCCTGGCCCGCAGAAAACGTCCCTCAGATATGTTGCAAGACAGCATTGATATTGGCAACCTATTAATCTAACTATCCGCCACTCTAGAATATGTTGGCTATCTCTGGCAAGAACCAATGTCTTCACAGCCTCAGCTCCTGGCGAATATTAAGTTGTTTTTCGATCAGGGCACTCGATCATTGTCCACATTTTCACTATCAGACAGCTGATATAGCTATTCATCGAATTTAACGGATACCAGTCTCATTTTATATTGACTTTCAGCAATCCTCTAACTTAATCTGGAGAAAAAAGGTTTAGGCACATTGTAAAGAATTACGGTGTCCCAGAAGAATATGGAATGATGATTATACGTATATTTACCACAGATGGATTTGTACTTGTTGCAAATTCAAACTACAGCGAGGCTCATTGTGGCGCCCAGCAGACGACAAGGCTTCATGATCTCAAGCTAGTGACTATCCCAACGTTACCCAGCTTCTTAGAAGCTCATGATAGGCTCAAGGTTAGACTTGACTATCGTGAGCTAAGTTTTCTTCTGTCTTCCTGCTTTCTTCTTCCATGATGGTAATGGAAGGTATTCGTTTTTGCGTATATTCTCTTCTGATATCCGCATAGTGCGGCCAAACCACCTTAGACACCTCATTTTGACTACATCGGAGACAAGTGGACAATCCCTCAATCTTCTCCTGAGTTCGTCGTTCGAAACTGTCTGAACGGCAAATGTTTAGTGTGTATCCTAGGCATTTCGGCCGGAATATGTTCAAGACTGACGAATACGCTGCTTGCGGAGACTAAATTTCACACCGATAGAGAAGAACAGAGAATACTGTGGCTTCGTAGACTCGGCTATTTGTGCGTAGTGAGATTTAGCCGTGCTTCCAAAGGGACCTCTTCAGCAGCAAAAAGACGTTCCGTGCTGAGGATATGCGACTCCAAATCTCCTCAGAGTACCCCCCCTTGCGTTTATCATTGTGCTAAGTTATTTAAACGACTAAGCGATGTCAATTTAACTACCATTTACGACTACAAGGGTGCCATCCATCCCAGCATCCGCATCGCTATCACCTTCGGTAGACTTCTTTGGAGGCCAGTTCAGAATACTCTGTTTGCAACTTCGTCTTTAGAGCCTGAGCATCTCTAATAGACTCAACAGGTATGGCCGAAGCATCAGCATAGTGAGGATCACAAACAGAGAAGAACGGACTCAGTGCTGCACCTCTGTACTGATCGAGGGCCATAAGAATCCAATCATGACAAAATAGAATAAGCTCGATGAGAGCAATCAGCCTTGCCCTAGACCCTCCTCAATGAGGACCAAATCTGAAAGCCTACCATCGACTCTAACTTGGGCCTTGGTTCCATCATAGTATGCCGTCAACAGCCTGATGATCTTCTCAGGGACTCTTTCTTCTCGCATTTTTAACCCAATGGCGTCTGGATGGACAAACCGAGGGAAGTGAAGAAATGAATAAGTATTTGGATTGTCTCTTGCTGGTATTGAAGCAATGTTCTAGGATATGTCGTCAGCTAAAGACCTGATCACAGGAGCCTATGCCTGGTCTAAATCATGCTTGGTCAGGTTGCGTTCGAAAGTTTCTAGGATCTCGGAAAATACTTAAAAGTATAATTGCGAATATCTTCACAGCAGTCTGGACGAGAGATTTAATTCGGCAGTTTTTACATTCCATTCGGTCTCCTAATCCATACGTAGAGACAATTATCGATACCTTACACTAATCAGGAATGTATTCATTGCCCCGGAATATATTCACCTTTTGATACGTTCCTCCCTAATTGTTAGCAGTTTCCTGTTCTCCACTTTGAGGAAAGGAGTGGTAGACTGCTTCTTCTTCCCGGTACAATCTCCAAGGATTTCGTAAAGTTTCCTTGCGTCATTTCGTAAGTCGACCATCTCCATCCCAAAAGCCATATATCACCAGTAGGTCTCTCTGTAGACTCTAGCAGATTTATAGCATTTCTTATGCAGTAATTTATATGCAGCAGACTTTTTACTGGTTATCCCTTTCTTCATAGTGGAGAGTTTTAGTTTTTTCAAGAAATCCGTCTTTGACTTTCCGTTTTGCAACTCATGGGATGTTTGTGGCGATTTACTTTACGCAACCTTTGAACTTGCTCTATTTTCTCTCTATCTTAGTAGCGGGCCATCCTGATGGGTTGGAATCCTAATCAATACCTTCGTCGTCGGCTTGTAGGGTGACGAAACGTTAGAAAGTTCATGAACAAGAGATTCTTGGTATTTATCTATTTTCAGTTAGATATGTCTGTTTTCTAGCTTCTTATGGACACCTTCTTCGTACTGAGTTTGTACCTTAGCCTTGTCCCTAGCTGGAAATGGTTGGACCCTTTTTTTTCAACCTATGTCAGCAACTCTGTGCACCCTCCAGTCTAACATCATGGTCTTCCATCTTCGGGATATGAACATTCTATCAATCTGAGCTTTCACTCAGAGTTAGCATTTGCATTTTCAAAGACTAAAGAGCTTGTCCTACATATGTTCGAATGTCTGGTAAAAACAATTAATTCTTTACAGTTCCCCACTTTCTGTTTCTTATAACGGAAATATTTGTTCACGCGTTCCAACTAGAAACGTAATTCTTTGCAGATATTTCCAAGAGCGCTGAAAACGTCATTGAGCTTACCCAGTTCTTCTCTCTAGTGTATACCTTTAGATTACAGAGCCTTCACGTTTGCAAAAATTATTCCAGTGACATCAGCCAAAGGCGGAAGAATAGTTAGCAAGACGAAAATCGTCAAGAACAGACTGGAGTCAACTATGAGAAACTAATGATGTCAGGAAAATACCTTCAGGAGAAAATTGACCTCAAACTGGTTGAAGAAAAGTGGAAAGTGGAAAAACCATGCAGTCTTAAGGTTTTATTCATATACTTTGTTTCAAATTTGCGTTTATGCCTAAGTTTTTTCTGCAATATATAACAATTTTATATAACAATTTTCCGCTTCTGATAAACATTATTTAAAAAAATAAAAATGAAAAAAAAATATAATTGTTGACGGTACCTACCCGAACTTGTTTTGCATTTTGGAATGCACGTTCTGGACGACTACTACTACTACTACTACAGCTACTAATACTACTTCTTCAACTACTGCTACTACTACTACTGCTGCTGCTACTACTACTACTATTCCTACTACTACTGCCACTACTACTTTGCTACTACTACTACTGTGCTACTATTACTATTGCTATTACAACTACTATAACTACTACTAATACAACTACTATAGCTACTACTAATAATAATACTGCTATTACTACTACTACTAGTAGTACTACTACTGCTACTACTACTTGTACTACTACTACCATTACTACTGCTCATACTCTTACTACTGCTACTACTACGACTAGTAATACTGCTACTACTACTGCTACTACTACTATTACTACTAAAACTACTACTATTACAATATCTACATCTACTACTACTTCTAAAACTACTACTGGTGCTAGTACTGCTACTACTACTACTACTACTACTACTACTACTACTACTACTGCTACTACTACTACTACTGCGCCTATTTTTACTACTACTGCTACTACTACTACTACTATTACTGCTACTACTAATACTACTACTGCAACTACTACTACTGCTACTACTATTGCTTCTACTACTACTACCAATACTCCTACTGCTGCTACTATTACTACTACTAATACCACTACTACTGCTGCTATTACTCCAACTACAACTAAAACTACTATTATAATTTCTACATCTACTACTACTACTACTACTGCTGCTAAACCTACAACTAGTGCAACTACCCCCGGTGCTATTACCTCTGGTACTATTACTACTACTACTCGAAGTCCCACGACTTTGAATACTTACAACTGCGACTCCAACCGCTACTACTTGTGACAACTACTACTACTACTGTTGCTACTACTATAATTGTGACTGCGACGACTTGAGACTACAACTACCTGCGACTACACCTACTGGCGACTGCATCTACTTAAAACTACGATTACTTGTAACTGCAGCTCATACAACTACATGCAACTGGAGCTACCGGCGACTGCATCTACTTACGATTGCGACTACTTGAAAATGCAGGTCCAACTAGTTGCGACTGCGCCTGCCACCAGGACTACTTGCAAAAACTACTACCCGCTACTACTGTGACTGAAACGACATGCGACTGGGACTGCAACTACTTGTGAATGCTACTACTGCAAACTGTGATTGCAACTTGACTACGACTGCTACTACTACTGCTGCCGCTAGTAATACTAGAACTAGCACTTCTAATACTACTACTCCTACTATTAGTACTACTACTAATACTATTACAACTACTACTACTACTACAACTACTAATACTACTACTAACTCTACTGCTACTACTATTACCACTCCTAGAACTACGATTGCTACTACTACTACCACTACTACCCCTACTACTACTATTTCTACTACTATTATTATTACTACTTCTTCTACTACTATTACTACTAATACTATTGCGGATACTAATATGACTACAGAAGTATAAACAAGAGCAAAGAGCTCATATGGCACTTGTGACGAGGTCAGAAGAGCCGAGAGCCAAGAGCTCATATGGTATGAGCTCTGGCAAAATTCTAAGAATTAATAGATTGCTTTAAAAGGAAAACAGAAGCTTAATGCCGGTCGGGAATATAAAATAAGAGCTCTGAGTCACGAGGTCCTTCTAAATATCAAAATTCATTAAGATCCGATCAGTTCTGAGTTTTGAGTTCTTTATTTAACAATAAAATCGATTAACAAAAAATTGCTTCAAGATAATCTCCCCCATAAGGCTCCATGGCCGGGAAAGAACAGGGGAGAAAAAAATACCAACAACAAAAAAATATAAACAAAATCCAAAAAACGAAATTGAGTCGCCCACCTTAATAATCTCCGAAAAATGACAAGCTAGGCAGGGGGTAGCACACGATTTCACCAACTCAATTAAATATCCAACTCAATCCAGAGACATCAACTCCAAGGGAAACCGGAATATAAAATAAAGAGACAAAAAAAAACAAAAAACAAACAAAATTATTTACTAGCTAGAAAATCTCTAACATAATTTTTGAACATACCAAACGAGTGGCAGCTTCGTACGAACTCTGGGAGCGTGTTCCAGATCCTGTTGCAAGCTGTCAGAGGGTTGAAGTCAGACCTCACTGACGGTGTGTGAAGAACCAGTAAATTGTTGGAAGTGCGGAGATGATAAGTCGATTGATCAGAAACAAAAGATATATTATTACATAGGACAGCAGGAAGATGGCCGTGCAAATGTAAAAAATGAAAGAAGAAAAAGAAAGAAAATAGAGAGATTTCAAATCAAGCAAGGGTTTTAGTGAAAATCGGTTGGTTTCCTGAATAAGAGTCCTTGCTTTATCATAAAGTTTTGAAAGTGGCTTCAGAGACGAGGGAAAAGTTGACATCCAAATAACAGAACAATATGAAATATACGACTGAACTAGGCTGCAGAACAAGATTCTAAGAATCGACCCTGGAAATATATATTTGAGCTTTCTAAGGATTCCGAGACTCCTGGAGACTTTCATTTTTATCAGGTCAATATGATGCTTGAACGAAAGATTTTCGTCAAGCAAGATGCCAAGGAATCGAACATTACGATCCTTAGGTCTACTTAGATAACCTCTTGATACATTTATTTCATTTAAATCAGGGCAAGCCTTTGAGACTCTGGAGAAAATGGGAAAACATGACTTTTCGACATTTAAGGCAAGATAATTTACATCAAACCACCAGATAACTCTTTCAAAAAGGGTTATCATCCTTGAACGAAGATCAGACTCAGTTCTACCACTTGTGCCAAGAGTACTGTCATCAGCAAAAGCAATAAGTGTATCCGGTAAGGACAAACTTTTGTCACAGCTAGTGACGGATACTGGTTGACAAAGACGACAGCAAATGGTAGGTTTTAAATTTTTAACCGCATTAATAAGGTCATTGACGTAGATTAAAAAGAGTATCGGCCCAATGACAGATCCTTGTGGAACGCCAAACTCTATTACAGAAGGATTAGAAAAGTCCGGATGAACCGAGATGACTCAACCAGATAAATATGATAGAAACCATGAATAAGCATTCCCCCTTATACCAATATGGGACAATTTCAAAAGAAGAATCTTGTGTGTTAATGAGTCAAACGCTTTTCGAACATCAAGAAAAAGAGCAGCAGGTATCAAACCAGAGTCAAGAGCTGAATTTAAATAATTCAAGAGAATTGCACATGCATGCTCAGTTGAGTGTTTCGCCCTAAAACCAAACTGAAAATTATGAAAAAGGTGTTTAGAATTAAGAAAATCAAGAAGTCGAGAAAGCAGAGCTTTCTCAAAAATTTTACTAAACGCTGATAAAAGAGATATGGGACGATAATTTGCAGGATCATTCCTTGATCCACCTTTAAAAAGGATGATAACACGAGCACGCTTTAGAGCACTTGGGAAGACACCATTTTCAAAAGAAAGATTGACAAGTCTCGTGAGGGCACACACAATGACAGGAAGAATGAACTTGACAACGTTAGTCGGAATACGGTGTGGGCCAGAGGATGAAGAACCCCTCAAACAATTGACAATTCTGGCTATTTCAGCTTCAGAGACAGGTTCCAATCCCATTGATTTAGGACAAGGCGGTCCTAGATAAGACCTAAAATCAAGTAGAGAAGAAGAAGGACTTACAGAAGAGGCTGTAGTTTTGTCGATATTAGCAAAATAGGAAGTAAACGCATCTTGAACTTTTAGCTCACCCTCTACATTTTTGCCGTCAATCACAACACTTGAAGGGACAGAAGGAGGCAGAAAAGATGGCCTGATAAAAAAATTGATTACTTGCCATGTCTTCCTAATGTATTTACCGCACGCAGAGAATTTTCTATGATAAAATAACGATTTAGCCCTTCGGCAAAGCGAATTGTAAACTCTTCTATAAGCTTTGAAAAGTTGAAGCCGAGAATCACGCAAAAATGGCTAAGAGCACCTGTAAGCCTTCCAAAGATAATTTTTCTTCCTCCAACTTTTAAGGAGTCCAGGGGTCATCCAAGGATTCAAAGGGGTTGTTCTTTTCGATGTTGGATTTGAATGGGGTGCATCACATGTATCAAAGATAACTTCTTTCAAAGAATCATAAAACGAATTAAACAAAGAATCTATGTCAGATCCATTTTCAGAAATACTCCACGAACGACCTGCCAACCGTGACTTAAGAATATGCAAGCCCTGATCATTAAATTTTAAAGAGGAAAAACCAGAATCACCTACTCATAAGTTAAAAATACCTCAATTTTTCTAATTTTTCCTCTCCCTTCAGCCCCCAGATGGTCGAATCGGAGAAAACAACTTTATCAAGTCAATTTGCGAAGCTCCCTGACACGCCTAGCAATTTTCATCGTCCAAGCACGTCCGGAAGCACCAAACTTGCCAAAGCACTGAACCCCAGCCCCTAACTCCCCCAAACAGAGCGGATCCAGTCCGGTTACGTTAATCACGCATCTACGACATTTATAAGCGTTTTCCAAGATTTCCGATTTCACCCTCCAACTCCCTTCAATGTCAACAGATGTGGTGGGGATTTGAAATAAGACCTCTGAGACATGAGTTCCGTCTAAATATCAAATTTCATTAAGATCCGGTCACCCGTTCTTAAGTTAAAATACCTCAATTTTTCTAACTTTTCCAAATTAACAACCCCCAGCTCCCCTAATGAGAACGGATCCGTTTCAATTATGCCAATCACATATCAATAACTTGTGCTTATCCTTCCCATCAAGTTTTATCCTGATCTCTCCACTCTAAGCGTTTTCCAAGATTTCTGGTTTCCCCCTCCAGCTCCCCAGATGTCACCAGATCTTGTCTGGATTTAAAATAGAGTTCTAAAGCACAAGATCCTTCTAAAGATCAAATTTCATTAGGCTGATCAACCGTTCGTAAGTTATAAATGCCTCATTTTTTCTAATTTTTCAAATTACTATCCCCCCCCCCAACTCCACCAAAGAGAGCGGATCCAGTCCGAATATTTCTGTCACATATCTGGGACTTGTGCTTGTTCTTATCACCAAGTTTCATCCTGATCTCTCCGATTTAAGCGTTTCCCAAGATTCCTGCCCCCCCCCCCAATGATACTGGATCCGGTCGGGATATAAAATGAGAGATCTGAGTTACAAGGTTCTCCTAAATATGAAATTTCATTCAGGTCCGGTCACTCCTTCGTAAGTTAAAAATATCTATTTTTTCTAATTATTAGAATTAACCTCCCCCCCCCCCAAATCCCCAAAGAGTGCAGATCCGTTCCGATTATGTCAATGACGTATCTAGGCCTTGTGCTTTTTTCCACCAAATTTCATCCCAATCCCTCCACTCTAAGCGTTTTCCAATATTTTAGGTCCCCCCCCCCCAACTCTCCCAAATGTCCCCAAATACCTCATTTTTTCTAATTTTTCAGAATTAACCCTCCTCCCCAACTCCTCCAAAGAGATCGGATCCGTTCCGGTTATGTCAATCACGTATCTAGGACTTGTGATCATTTTTCCCACCAAGTTTCATCCCGATCCCTCCACTCTAGGCGTTTTCCAAGATTTTACGTCCCCCCCCCACTCCCCGCAATGTCACCGGATCCGGTCGGGATTTAAAATAATAGCTCTGAGACACGATATCCCTCCAAAAATCTAATTTCATTAAGATCCGATCACCCGTTCCTAAGTTAAAAATACATAATTTTTTCTGATTTTTTTTATTTAACCGTCCCCCCACTCCCCTCCAGATAGTCGAATCGGGAAAACAACAATTTCTAATTTAATCTGATCTGGTTCCTGATATGCCTGCCAAATCTCATCGTCCTAGCTCACCTGGAAGTGCGTAAAGTAGCAAAATCAGGACAGGCAGACCGACAGACCGACAGACAGACCGACAGAATTTGCGATCGCTATATGTCACTTGGTAGATACCAAGTGCCATAAAAAAAGAGTTTAAGTGCATTCAGGTTGTCAAAATGGCATAGATAAATTATATCAGGAAAAGAATAGGACATTAAGTAGAAGGAGAATAAATAAGACTGCAATTACTTAAGATGGTGATGGCAACAACTTGCGAATGCAACTGTAGCTGGAAATGTAACTGCAACTGCAACGCACCCTTGGCTTTGTACTTGACTTCTTAACTGGCCGAAAAAAGAAAGTCTTTGCACTCCATGAAAACGATTCGGATTCATCATCGTCCGATACTTCTTGTGGGGCCCCACAAAGCACGAAATTAGCTTGAATAATTTTCCTGGCTCTAATTAACTCCCTGCTTAGTTATCACAACGATCGTTACAAGTTTGAAGATGATCTATCCATAGTGCTCCTTTACCTAGTCGAAAACACTATTATAACCACGCAGTTTTCTGACCAGTTATTTCATCAGCTAAAGACATGACCTGTCATGCTCATGACAGGTCATGCTCAAGACATGCTCAAGTCATGACCTTAC